>NC_079198.1:114133271-114405771 GCF_029499605.1 Hyla sarda | reverse complement strand
TAATGAAGATGATAATAATAATAAAGTATAATAATAATAAAAATAAACACATCTAATAATATTACTACTACTGCTTATAATATTAATAGTATTATTCATAAATAATAATGATGATGATGATAATAATAATAATAAAGTATAATAATAATAATAAACACATTGAATAATATTACCACTACTGCTGATAATATTAAAATAATTAATCATAAACAATTCTAATAATAATAATGATGATAATAATAAAGTATAATAATAATAATAATAATAATAAAAAACATCTAATAATATTACTACTACTGCTAATAATATTAAAAGTATTAATCATAAACAATTCTAATAATAATAATGATGATAATAATAAAGTATAATAATAATAATAATAATAATAATAAAAAACATCTAATAATATTACTACTACTGCTAATAATATTAAAAGTATTAATAATAAACAGTTCTAATAATAACAATAATAATAATAATAATAATAATGAATAATAATAATTAATAATATTATTATTATAAGGCTATGTTCACATCTAATAACTGTTTTACTACTAATAATTGTTAAGCCAGCCCAGTGGTTTCCCAAACAGTGTGTCTCCAGCTGTTGCAAAACTACAACTTCTAGCATGGCTGGACAGCCATGCTGGGAGTTGTAGTTTTACAACAGCTGGAGGAACACTGGTTGGGAAACACTGTCCAAGCCTAATATTCCAATTTCTGGACCAGGATATGTTCTATTACCATGTGATCTGGGCTCACTTTATATATATAGCTCTTGCCTTGCTGTTCTACACTCCTAACCTGTAGAAATCCATAGTGCAGCACACACAGTGGTCTATAGGACTTTTCTTTAGCGCTGTCCTTCCAATCAATATACTGTTAAAGGGGTTATCCAACGTGACTTTACTACTTACCTCCCAGACAGTAATGGACGTGCTTAGGAAGGATCTGTGCTTATCTTGGGGCTAACAATGTTGTGAGATTACCATAACGCTACTGCTTACTTTTTGTAATCTGGCTATTTCCTGTTGGAGTTTACTTCCTCCATCCATAAGTCCTAGAATCCCTTGTTTGTAAGTGTGAGGTCACCTTTTTCCCTCCCACACATCAATTACCCCACCTATTACAGCACATCTAGGCTCCCTTCCGTGCGTGCTATGCTTGAAACTACAATTCCATGCAGCCCTGTGGAGAATCATCTCCCTCCCACCAGCAGTCACTCCACACATTGAAGCACAGACAGGCTCCCTTTCAACACCTGTAATGATGTAATGTCTCGGGCTGCACTGCTACCTGGGAAAAGCCTGAGACAACACTCATCAGGTATGCTGCTAAAAATGAACATCGGGACAAAGATCACATAAGAATAGCGAAACCATCATCAAACACAGGTACAGACACTATATTATGAACTACACTAATTTTACAGCCCCTGTAGCATAGTCAGAGAACAGAAATCCTGGAATACCCCTTTAACTATTACAAAACCTGGTGGACCCCATTATAAGTCAGTAAAGTCTTTTGGCTATAGACTTTATCCATCGTACAGTGATCCCATTAGAGCGTTGGTTCTTCTATTACAAACTGAAGCCCCAAGTAGTGTGGACAAAGCCTCGTATCTGAACCACTTCTTGATATGCAGAGCGTAAAATATTCTTAAAGTGGTACAACGGTGGAAAACAAGTAGAAAACAAATGTTTGCCAGAAGGTTATACAGATTTGTAAATTACTTCTATTTAAAAATCTTAATCCTTCCAGTACTTATGAGCTGCTGTATGCTCCAAAGGAAGTTGTGTAGTTCCTTTGTGTAGTCTGAACACAGTGCTCTCTGCTGACACCTCTGTCTGTGTCAGGAACTGTCCAGAGCAGCATAGGTTTGCTATGGGGATTTGTTCCTGCTCTGGACAGTTCCTGACACGGACAGAGGTGTCAGCAGAGAGCACTGTGGTCAGACTGGAAAGAACTACACAACATCCTCTGTAGCATACAGCAGATGATAAGTGCTGGAAGGATTAAGATTTAGAAATAGAAGTCATTTACAAATCTGTATAACTTTCTTGTACCAGTTGATGTGAAAATATTTGTTTTCTACTGGAGTACCCCTTTAAGGAATTTACTTTCAATAAAAATGCAGTGGTTCTTGGCAGCATTACAACTCCCCAGACAGGTTCCTTCCATTTCCATGTATACATTAGTGTAAGGCAGGGGTCACCTAGAGCACATGTCACTTACATATAGAATTGGATGCTACACAGGGTGTAACTAAAGGGGGTTCAGAGGTAGCAGTTGAATGGGGGTCCTGGTACCTTAGGGGGCCCCAAGGCACAACTTCCTAAAAAGAGACCAGTACAGTGATCCCTCAACTTACAATGGCCTCAACATACAATAGTTTCAACATACAATGGTCTTTTCTGGACCATTGTAAGTTGAAAGCAGACTCAACATACAATGCTACAGACAGTCCAGATCTGTGAAACATGTCAATGGCGGAAGAACTGACCAATCAGAATGGGCATTCACTGGTAAAACCCCTGTATTACTGAAGCGTATGCACTGACTGATATCTGGTAGCGCCCCCTACAGTACAGGGAGGTATTACATGTTCTGTACACTTTACCTGTATTACTGAAGCGTATGCACTGACTGGTGTCTGGTAGCGCCCCCTACAGTACAGGGAGGTATTACATGTTCTGTACACTTTACCTGTATTACTGAAGCGTATACACTGACTGATGTCTGGTAGCGCCCCCTACAGTACAGGGAGGTATTACATGTTCTGTACTCTTTACCTGTACCAGGGTTAGCTGCTCCTCTGGACACCAGGTAAGAGCGACTCCATGTTACTTTTTTAGGACATTGTGTGTACTGTACAGGACCCTGAAGAAGCCCCTGTCCTCTACATAGACCAGTGTTTCCCAAGCAGGGTGCCCCCAGCTGTTGCAAAACTACAACTCCCAGCATGCCCGGACAGCCTTTGGCTGTCCGGGCATGCTGGGAGTTCTAGTTTTGCAACAGCTGGAGGCTCCCTGCTTTGGAAACACTGACATAGACACTGATTACATCTCCCAGTAGATCTTTCTTACTTTTATATGTAAGGATTTGCTTTATCTATATTAGTTATCTACTTATTATTTTTTAATCCTCACTTTTTCCTATTTTTGGATGACATTTTGGTGCCTTTAGAACCAATTACCAGGTTTCCATAGAGTTCTGGTCTCAACATACAATGGTCTCAACATACAATGGTTGTCCTGGAACCGATTAATATTGTAACTTGAGGGACCCCTGTATTATAAATGACACATGGGGCCTATTGCAGATTTTGCATTGGGGTCCTGAAGCTACAAGTTACGCCTCTGATGCTACATGTTACACGATGGGGGTTTCACTCTATGGCTGCTATATTTAGGTTCCATACTTTTGCATACAGAGACATTTTTGTTACGTTTTCTCTGTATTCTGTACGTGTCTCTTTCTCCCTGTGTTATTCTAGCCTTGTCATGTGCACATTGTGGATGTTAATCTCCAGGAGGAGCTGTATCATGTGTGCGCTGCAGAGATAGCACTGACTGTCAGCATAATATACACGTATAACGTAATCTGCAGAAACAGACAAGGCCCTCAGCAGCCCCCACCTCCCGCCATTGGGTTCATTTCTGAAATTTCTGTTTGGCTCAATTCATACTGGTGTCATGGCTTCTGTTCTTAAAGGAAACATGTTGAAATGATGATAATTTTGTTAGGGATCGTAAGCGTAGCCCGATCCTGTAGGCATGTGTTACTCTTTACAGTTTTCTTTCACAAAGGAGATAGGTCACTAGGAGTCTGGAGAGGGACAGAGGAGTCTGGAGAGGGACAGATGAATCTGGAGAGGGACAGAGGAGTCTGGAGAGGGACAGAGGAGTCCGGAGAGGGACAGAGGAGTCTGAAGAAGAAGAGATGATTCTGGAGTGGAACAGAGGAGTCCGGAGAGGGACAGAGGAGTTTGAAGAAGAAGAGATGATTCTGGAGAGGGACAGAGGAGTCCGGAGAGGGACAGAGGAGTTTGAAGAAGAAGAGATGATTCTGGAGAGGGACAGAGGAGTCTGGAGAGGGACAGAGGAGTCTGTAAAGGGACAGATGATTCTGGAGAGGGACAGAGGAGTCTGGATAGAGACAGATGAGTCTGGAGAGGGACAGAAGAGTCTGTAAAGGGACAGAGGAGTCTGGAGAGGGACAGAGGAGTCTGTAAAGAGACAGATGAGTGTGGAGAGGGACAGAGGAGTCTTGGAGGGAGACAGAGGAGTCTGAAGAAGAAGAGATGATTCTGGAGAGGGACAGAGGAGTCTGGAGAGGGACAGATGAGTCTGAAGAAGAAGAGATGATTCTGGAGAGGGACAGAGGAGTCTGAAGAAGAAGAGATGATTCTGGAGAGGGACAGAGGAGTCCGGAGAGGGACAGAGGAGTCTGAAGAAGAAGAGATGATTCTGGAGAGGGACAGAGGAGTCCGGAGAGGGACAGAGGAGTCCGGAGAGGGACAGATGAGTCTGAAGAAGAAGAGATGATTCTGGAGAGGGACAGAGGAGTCCGGAGAGGGACAGAGGAGTCTGAAGAAGAAGAGATGATTCTGGAGAGGGACAGAGGAGTCTGGAGAGGGACAGAGGAGTCTGTAAAGAGACAGATGAGTGTGGAGAGGGACAGAGGAGTCTTGGAGGGAGACAGAGGAGTCTGAAGAAGAAGAGATGATTCTGGAGAGGGACAGAGGAGTCTGGAGAGGGACAGATGAGTCTGAAGAAGAAGAGATGATTCTGGAGAGGGACAGAGGAGTCTGAAGAAGAAGAGATGATTCTGGAGAGGGACAGAGGAGTCCGGAGAGGGACAGAGGAGTCTGAAGAAGAAGAGATGATTCTGGAGAGGGACAGAGGAGTCCGGAGAGGGACAGAGGAGTCCGGAGAGGGACAGATGAGTCTGAAGAAGAAGAGATGATTCTGGAGAGGGACAGAGGAGTCCGGAGAGGGACAGAGGAGTCTGAAGAAGAAGAGATGATTCTGGAGAGGGACAGAGGAGTCTGGAGAGGGACAGAGGAGTCTGTAAAGGGACAGATGATTCTGGAGAGGGACAGAGGAGTCTGGATAGAGACAGATGAGTCTGGAGAGGGACAGAAGAGTCTGTAAAGGGACAGAGGAGTCTGGAGAGGGACAGAGGAGTCTGTAAAGAGACAGATGAGTGTGGAGAGGGACAGAGGAGTCTTGGAGGGAGACAGAGGAGTCTGGCGGGGGACACAGAAATCTGGAGAGGGATAGAGGAGTCTAGAGGGATTAGAGGAGTCCAAAGGGAGGACAGATAAGTCTGGAGGGGCACATAGGAATCTGGAGGGGGGGAGATGGGATCTGTAGAAGAACAGTGGGGTCTGGAAGCAGACAGAGGAAGTTTGAATAGAATGGAAGAGTCTGGAGGGGGGACAGAGGAGTCTACAGAAAACAGGTGTCTGGAAGAGGACAGATGATTCTGAAGGGAGACAAAGGGATCAGGAGAGGGATAGATGAGTTTGGAGGTGCATAATGGTATAAAACATATATAGAAAATGTCACAGCCCCGCCCCCTGTATGACATCTTTGATATAAATAATAGTAATGTAATGACATTGTGATCACAGCCCCGCCCCCTGTATGACATCACTGATATAATAGTAATATAATGACATTGTGAGCACAGCCCCGCCCCCTGTATGACATCACTGATATAATAGTAATATAATGACATTGTGATCACAGCCCCGCCCCCTGTATGACATCACTGATATAATATATTAGTAATGTAATGACATTGTGATCACAGCCCCGCCCCTGTATGACATCACTGATATAGTAATATAATGACATTGTGATCACAGCCCCGCCCCTGTATGACATCACTGATATAGTAGTAATATAATGACATTGTGATCACAGCCCCGCCCCTGTATGACATCACTGATATAATAGTAATATGATGACATTGTGATCACAGCCCCGCCCCCTGCATTACATCACTGATATAATAGTAATATAATGACATTGTGATCACAGCCCGCCCCCTGCATGACATCACTGATATAATGTAATAGTAATATAATGACGGTGTGATCACAGTCCCGCCCCCTACATGACATCACTGATATAATATAATAGTAATATAATGACATTGTGATCACAGCCCCGCCCCCTGTATGACATCACTAATATAATATAATGGTAATATAATGCATTGTGATCACAGCCCCACCCCCTGTATGACATCACTGATATAATATAATAGTAATATAATGACATTGTGATCACAGCCCTACCCCCTGTATGACATCACTGATATAATATAATAGTAATATAATGACATTGATCACAGCCCTGCTCCTTGTATGACATCACTGATATAATATAATGGTAATATAATGACACTGTGATCACAGCCCCACCCCCTGTATGACATCACTGATATAATAGTAATATAATGACACTGTGATCACAGCCCCACCCCCTGTATGACATCACTGATATAATATAATAGTAATAATAAAATTGTGATCACAGCCCCACCCCCTGTATGACATCACTGATATAATATAATAGTAATAATAAAATTGTGATCACAGCCCCACCCACTTTATGACATCACTGATATAATATAATAGTAATAATAAAATTGTGATCACAGCCCCACCCCCTGTATGACATCACTGATATAATATAATAGTAATATAATGACATTGATCACAGCCTGCCCCCTGCATGACATAAGTGATACAATATAATAATAATAATAATATAATGACATTGTGATCACAACCCCGCCCCCTGTATGACATCACTGATATAATAGTAATATAATGACATTGTGATCACAGCCCCGCCCCCTGTATGACATCACTGATATAATATAATAGTAATATGATGACATTGTGATCACAGCCCCGCCCCCTGTATGACATCACTGATATAATATAATAGTAATATGATGACATTGTGATCACAGCCCCGCCCCCTGTATGACATCACTGATATAATAGTAATATAATGTCATTGTGATCACAGCCCCGCCCCCTGTATGACATCACTGATATAATATAATAGTAATATAATGACGGTGATCACAGCCCCACCCCCTGTATAACATCACTGATATAATATAATAGTAATATGATGACATTGTGATCACAGCCCCGCCCCCTGTATGACATCACTTATATATAATAGTAATATAATGACACTGTGATCACAGCCCCGCCCCCCTGTATGACATCACTGATATAATATAATAGTAATATGATGACACTACACGGGGATAAGATGTCTATGGGCGGAGTACCCCTTTAAGCTTTACTACGGGGAACTGAACTTATCAGACACTTATCCCCTACCTGTCTGATCGCGGGGGGTCCGACGGGGTGTAGTCTACTTACCCGTCCTCGGCACGCTTCGGCCCTCACCTTCCTGGATGAGCACAAATGAGGGCCCGTTCAGCCAACCATCGGCTTAGGCAGTACATTGCTTCCATCGGTGATTGGCCGGGTGGACCGAGATTGTGTTGGGTCCCAGCGGTCAGACCCCCCACCCCGCAATAAGACACTTAATCCCGATCCTGTGGATAGAGGATATGTGTCTGATATGTTTAGTTCCCTGTACTACTTTAATATCCAGTTTCTGCCCCTTTAAAGGGGTACTCCGGAGGAAAACATTGTATTTAAAACAACTGGTGCCAGAAAGTTAATCAGATTTGTAAATTACTTCTATTAAAAAAATCTTTATCCTTCCAGTACTTATTAGCGGCTGTATATTGCAGAGAAAGTTCCTTTCTTTTTGGATTTCTTTTTTGTCTTGTCCACAGTGCACTCTGCTGACACCTCAGTCCGTATCAGGAACTGTCCAGAGCAGCAGAGGTTTGCTAGGAAGATTTGCTCCTGCTCTGGACAGTTCCTGATACGGACAGAGGTGTCAGCAGAGAGCACTGTGGTCAGAAAAAAAAAAATCCAAAAAGAAAAGAACTTTGTAGTATATAGCAGCTACTAAGTACTGGAAGGATAAATTTTTTTTTAATAGAAGTCATTCACAAATCTGTTTAACTTTCTGGCACCAGTTGATTAACCAAAAATGTTTTCCACTGGAGTACCCCTTTAACTGTACGCCCCCTTTAGCTATACGTTTCCGAACAGGAAGTTTTTGCCATTCTAGAGGAAACCCTATTTCAGGCACTAACGCCCTTTCTAGAACTTCTTAAACTTCTGAGCACTTTACATTCTTAGAAAATTTGTCATTTCCTGATGTATCTGGAGAGGTTTCTATCGAATATAAAGTCCTCTCCACCGTATATGCTGTCTGCGGGGCGACGGGGGTTATTCCAGAAACCACTCGGAGTGCGGCTATAGGTGGAACGTTGTTACTATAATTAAGAACGCAATCGTCTGCTTTCACTTTTCCTTCTTTCCCCTTCCAGGCCTTACGTGACCTCTACTACTGTTCAGCCTGATCTTACTGGTTCATGAACAGAATGCCAGAACTGCGGTGTGGACTGACACATACCGTATTTATCGTCCTATAGGACGCACCGGCGTATAAGACGCACCCAATTTTTAGGGGCAAAATTAAAAAAAATAAAGATTTTGAACCCAATAGTGGTCTTCAACCTGCGGACCTCCAGATGTTGCAAAACTACAACTCCCAGCATGCCCGGACAGCCGTTGGCTGTCCGGGCATGCTGGGAGTTGTAGTTTTGCAACATCTGGAGGTCCGCAGATTGAAGACCACTGCATAGGAGGTAATACTCACGTGTCCCCGCCGCTCCGGACCCGTCACCGCTGCCCTGGATGTCGCTCCATCGCTGTCGCCGTGTCCCCGTCACTCTGGAACGTCTCCGGGTATCCTCACTCTCCTTCGCCGCCATCACGTCGTTACGCACGCCGACGCACGTACGCGATGACGAGGAAGGAGAGCGCCGGCCATACAGGGGATCCCTGAACGGAGAAGACACCGAGGAGGCAGGTAAGGTCCCTCCCGGTGTCCTGTAAGCACTAACCCGGCTATTCAGTCGGGCTGTTCGGGACCCGCGCGGTGAAATCGCGGCGGTCCCGAACAGCCCGACTGAACAGCCGGGTTAGTGCCACTTTCCCTTCAGACGCGGTGGTCAGCTTTGATCGCCGCGTCTGAAGGGTTAATACAGGGCATCACCGCGATCGGTGATGTCCTGTATTAGCCGCGGTATTACCCGCGGTTCCATGAGCGGAACTCCGCGGTGTGAACGTAACATTAGTGTGAACGGGTCTCCGCGAGACCCGTCCACACTGCGGAATTTCAGCGGCGGACAATTCCGCCGCTGAAATTGTTCCGCGCGAAGAAAGAACATGTTCCGCGATCACTGCATAGCCGTCAATTGCTCAGTGCCCCGCCGCCCTAGCGCCGAAGCACCCCCCGGCGGCAGAGATTCCGCAGTGTGAACGCACCCTAAGACAGTGTATAGGCCAATGTTTCCCAACCAGGGTGCCTCCGGCTGTTGCAAAACTACAATTCCCAGGATGCCCGGGCATGCTGGGAGTTGTCGATTTGCAACAGCTGGAGGCACCCTGGTTCGAAAACACTGATGTGTGCAATGTATAGGTGAAGTTTTCCATTGAATCACACGGACAGGTCTTGGCTGACCATTATTCCTATGTCGTAGCGTCGTCCCCTTCTGTCCCGTGTCCTGACTGTCGCTTGTCTGCCGCCATAGTTCACCTGACTTATTGCAGCCATTAGTAATCACTGTACAAACTGAGATATCAGCGCCGCCGCCCTTATCTTATCTCGGCAGGCCTATGTTACAATACCGCATGTGGCTCAGTGCCTGTCATAGCGGACAATGGACATTTCATTTCCATTGTTACAAAGTAATGTTGTATATTATTTGTAATTTTTTTTGTAATTAAATCTTAAAGGGGTACTTCAGTGAAAAGTAGGGATCGGTTTGCCCAATATTCACGATTTTGGACGTTATCGGTATCGGCAATTACCTTGTCGATAATGCCCCGCCCCCCGCACCACCCCCCACCGCATTCCCCCGGCCAGAGACCGTCGCCGCCGCTGCCGCACCATTGCCTCCCCCATCCCCGGTTATATAATTACCAGGGCCCGGGGTCCGTGCTACTTCTGGCTCCTGCGGCGTCCTGTGTTAAGCTGTGTTAAAGGGGTACTCCACTGGAAAACATTTTCTTTTAAATCAACTGGATCCAGAAAGTTAAACAGATTTGTAAATTACTTCTATTAAAAAACTCTTAATCCTTCCAGTACTTATCAGCTGCTGTATAATACACAGGAAGTTAGTTTCTTTTTGTTTCTTTCTTGCTCTCTGCTGACACCTCTGTCCATTTCAGGAACTGTGCAGAGTAGGAGCAAATCCCCATAGCAAACCTCTCTTGCTCTGGACAGTTCCTGACATGGACAGAGGTGTCAGCAGAGAGCAAGAAAGAAACAAAAAGAAAAGAACTTCCTGTATATTATACAGCAGCTGATAAGTACTGGAAGGATTGGGATTTTTAAATAGAAGTAATTTACAAATCTGTTTAACTTTCTGGCACCAGTTGATTTAAAAGAAAATGTTTTCCACCGGAGTACCCCTTTAAAAAAGCATTCTGGGAATTTTTTCTTTTTTGTTTTTGTTTATATAGAGAATAATGTAGAGGTTTTTTGGGTACTAGGGCATGTTCACACTGCAGAATTCCCGGGTGCGGAAATTCTGCCGAAATTTACTACACGTTAAAGGGGTACTCCGATGAAAACCTTTTTTCTTTTAAATCAACTGGTGGCAGAAAGTTAAACATATTTGTAAATTACTTCTATTCAAAAATCTTAATCCTTCCAGTACTTATTAGCTGCTGAATGCTACAGAGGAAATTCCTTTCTTTTTGGAACACTGATGACATCACGAGCACAGTGCTCTCTGCTGACATCTTAGCAACCATGCAGAGCAGATGTATGCAAAGGGCAGCATGGTGGCTCAGTGGTTAGCACTGTTGCCTTGCAGTGCTGGGGACTTGGGTTCAAATCCCACTAAGGACAACAATAATTAAAGCATTATTATTATTATAATAATAACGTCAGCAGAGAGAACTGTGCTCGTGATGTCATCAGAGAGCATTCCAAAAAGAAAATAATTTCCTCTGTAGTATTCAGCAGCTAATAAGTACAGGAAGGATTAAGATTTTTTAATAGAAGTAATTTACAAATATGTTTAACTTTCTGCCACCAGTTGATTTAAAAGAAAAAAGGTTTCACCGGAGTACCCCTTTAATTGCAATGTTCCACAGTCCAATCCAGACAGCGTAATTTTCGTGGTAAGCATTCCGCCGCGTAAATTTCGCTTCCGCAGAAATATAAGATCAGTCTTATATTTTGCGGGATGCCATGGCGGAATCCCATTGAAGTCGGCGGGGCTTGAATTTCGGCGGAATTCTGTGTTCTGAGTCAAAATTCCATGCAAATTCCAGCAGAATTCCACAATTCTGTTCAGCAAACTTTGTGAACACGTGAACATAGCCTAAAGCTGCCTACATTTCCCATGAATCCTCTGACATAGGATGGGGGTGTTTGATCACTCCAGCTGGTCATCTCATCAGGCTGCTAGTGCTGGAACACATTAGACCAGTGTTAACAAACCAAGGCGCCTCCAGCTGTTGCAAAACTACAACTCCCAGCATGCCCGGACAGCCATCGGCTGTCCGGGCATGCTGGGAGTTGTAGTTTTGCGACAGCTGGAGGCAGTTGGGAAGCACTGCATTAGACTCACAAATGGGTATAGGTTCAAATTCACACTACAAGCAGTTTTGATGCGTTTTCTTACTCAACGTCCATATTTTTGAGAAATATTGCAGTGAGGTTAAAGTGGTTTGACCTATAATCCCAATTGAAATGTTTTATAAAGATTTGAAGCCTTTAGGCTGTGTTCACATTTACACTGCATTTTTCCTACATTTCGACTGCGTTTTCGCTGTTTACGCAGCGATTTTCCAATAATGTGGTAAATATTCAAGTTTTTACTTTAATAAAAAATGATATTAAATTATATTAAAAATTATATTAAAGTTTTTACCATATACTTTATGGCAGCATCTCCAAAGCAGATGTGAACCTAGCCTGAAAACTAGAATTTAGATGATGGGATTTGTAGTCACAAGACGCTACTGTCTACTTGTCTATGGGTTGGGGTGTAATTAAAATAGTGGAATGATTTGTAGTCAGGAAAGTTTGGTGGCTGACACTTTCTGTATGTAAATAAATGATTTCATATTCTGCCGGTTATCGCTCAGATCCTGGCAGGCGGCGGGCCGCGCGCTGTCCTGATCTGGCTCCCGCTCTCACCTGCCTCCCCCCCCCTGTATCACTTTGTCTTTTTTAATCCTTCAACTTTGGAAATTTTTACAGCTGGAAACATCTTTCATGTTGTACAAAAGGTTTGATGGCGGCCGATTCGGGCGTTCAAAGGGATCTTTATTCTGTTTTCTTTATAGAATCTGGCGGCGGTTCAGACAGAAATCCGAAATAGACACAAAACTATCGAATACGGTAATAACAAGCGCAGCTTCCTGACAGGCGGCAGTGACGGCATAATAAAACGTGCCCATTAACAAGGCTGGTTACATTAAAGGGGTACTCCGGTGGAAAACATTTTTTTGGTGCCAGAAAGTTAAACATATTTATAAATTACTTCTATAAAAAATCTTTACCCTTCCAGTACTTTTTAGCAGCTGTATGCTACAGAGGAAATTCTTTTCTTTTTGAATTTCTTTTTTGTCTTATCCACAGTGCTCTCTGCTGACACCTCTGTCCGTGTCAGGAACTGTCCAGAGCAGGATAGGTTTGCTATGGGGATTTTCTCCTGCTCTGGACAGTTCCTGATACGGGCATTAGGTGTCGGCAGAGAGCACTGTGGACAAGACAAAAAAGAAATTCAGGCTAGGTTCACACAAGCGGATTTTTTTGCGGGTTTTCCACTGCGTATTTGAAAGTGGGCGGGCTCTTCTCGGCTGTCTGCAGCAGATTTTTCGCGGTGGAATTTACGCTGCAGAAAATCCGCCGCAAGCCCCATTGAAGTCAGTAGGGACTGCGGCAGATTTTCTGCAGCGTAAATTCCACCGCGGAAAATCTTCTGCGGACAGTCGAGAAGAGCCTGCCCACTTTCAAATACGCAGCGGAAAACCCACAAAAAAATCTGCTTGTGTGAACGTACCCTCAAAAAGAAAAGAATTTACTCTGTACCATACAGCTGCTAAAAAGTACTGGAAGGGTAAATATTTTTTAAAAGAAGTAATTTACAAATCTGTTTAACTTTCTGGCATCAGTTGATTTAAAAATTTTTTTTTTCCACCAGAGTACTCTTTAAGGGGGGGGGGGGGGGGGGGGGGGGGGAGGAGGAGGCCGACTAATAGACCCCATTGGTGCCACTTATCTCTATGGGGATTAAAAATACTCAAAACCCCAGGGACACATTAGATTGTGGAAATCAGAGCAATCGGCCGGCAATGAACTAATGTGTGATTATATATTGATACTAATTGATACTAAATCTGACTGATAATATATAATAATATAATGGTCAAAATCCACTAATGTATTTTCCCAGTTTTTTGCCCACTAGGTGGCATTAGCTTATTCTAGATCCAAGGGTGAAGTGGCGCTACGGCACTCTCTACTGGTGTGTACTGGGCCTTCAAAGGGGTACTCCAGTGAAAAACATTTTTTTTTTTAAATCAACTGGTGCCAGAAAGTTAAACAGATCTGTAAATGACTTCTATTAAAAAAATATCTTAATCCTTCCAGTACTTATCAGCTGCTGTATGCTCCACAGAAAGTTATTTTCTTTTTGAATTTCTTTTCAGTCTGACCACAGTGCTCTCTGCTGACACCTCTGTCCATGTCAGGAAGTGTTTAGAGCAAGAGCAAATCCCCATAGCAAACCTATCCTGCTCTGGACAGTTCCCGCGACAGACAGAGGTGTCAGCAGAGAGCACTGTGGTAAGACAGAAAAGGAATTCAAAAAGAAAAGAACTTCCTGTGGAGCATACAGCAGCCGATAAATACTGGAAGGATTAAGATTTTTTAACCCCTTAAGGACCAAGGACGTACCGGTACGTCCTTGGTCCTGCTCTCCTGATATAACGCGGGGTTACACAGTAACCCCGCGTCATATCACGGCGGGCCTGGCGTCATAGTGAAGCCGGGACCCGCCTCTAATAGCGCGCAGCGCCGATCGTGGCGCCGCACGCTATTAACCCTTTAGCCGCGCGCTCAGAGCTGAGCCGAGCGGCTAAAAGCGAAAGTGAAAGTTGCCGGCTAGCTCAGTCGGGCTGTTCGGGATAGCCGCGGCTAATCGCGGCATCCCGAACAGCTGACAGGACAGCGGGAGGGCCCCTACCTGCATCCTCGCTGTCCGATCGCCGAATGACTGCTCAGTGCCTGAGATCCAGGCATGAGCAGTCATGCGGCAGAATCGTTGATCACTGGTTTCCTATGAGAAACCAGTGATCAATGATGAAGATCAGTGTGTGCAGTGTTATAGGTCCCTATGGGATAACAATGATCAGTGTGTGCAGTGTTATAGGTCCCTATGGGATAACAATGATCAGTGTGTGCAGTGTTATAGGTCCCTATGGGATAACAATGATCAGTGTGTGCAGTGTTATAGGTCCCTATGGGATAACAATGATCAGTGTGTGCAGTGTTATAGGTCCCTATGGGATAACAATGATCAGTGTGTGCAGTGTTATAGGTCCCTATGGGACCTATAACACTGGGAAAAAAAAGTGAATAAAGATCATTTAACTCCTCCCCTATTAAAAGTTTGAATCACCCCCCTTTTCCAATAAAAAAAAAACACAGTGTAAATAAAAATAAACATATATGGTATCACCGCATGCGGAAATGTCCGATTTATAAAACTATATCATTAATTAAACCGCTCGGTCAATGGCGTGCGCGCAAAAAAATTCCAAAGTCCAAAATAGTGCATTTTTGGTCACTTTTTATATCATTTAAAAATGAATAAAAAGCAATCAATAAGTCCTATCAATGCAAAAATGGTACCGTTAAAAACTTCAGATCACGGCGCAAAAAGTGAGCCCTCATACCGCCCCATACACGGAAAAATAAAAAAGTTATAGGGGTCAGAAGATGACAATTTTAAACGTATTAATTTTCCTGCATGTAGTTATGATTTTTTCCAGAAGTCCGACAAAATCAAACCTATATAAGTAGGGGATCATTTTAATCGTATGGACCTACAGAATAAAGATAAGGTGTCATTTTTACCGAAAAATGTACTACGTAGAAACGGAAGCCCCCAAAATTTACAAAATTTTGTCTCACAATGATTTTTTTTTCGGTTTCAACGTAGATTTTTGGGCAAAATGACTGACGTCATTACAAAGTAGAATTGATGGCGCAAAAAATAAGCTCTCATATGGATTTTTAGGTGCAAAATTGAAAGAGTTATGATTTTTTAAAGGCAAGGAGCAAAAAACGAAAATGCAAAAACGGAAAACACTCCGGTCCTTAAGGGGTTAATAGAAGTCATTTACAAATCTGTTTAACTTTCTGGCACCAGTTGATTTAAAGAAAATTGTTTTCCATCGGAGTACCCCTTTAAGCCCTGTTGTGGGGCTGGGGGGCAGTTTGGGATGAATCTGTGGGGACCCCTCTTCTCTGTGTAGACTGGCACTGTCACCCCTGCTTTTGGGATGGGATGTGGGCAGATCCTGTTTTGCGCAGTCACACCGCTCTGTACTGGGCTCCTGATGTGCAGGGATCAGCAGCACGTTGCGGAGCTGTTCCTTGCACGGAGCCTCCGTTCTCCTCGGTTGACTCCAGCACAGTGTGTGGTGGCCGCAGATCTGGCGATGACATCATGCACATCTGGATGACATGACACAGGGAGGGTGCGGACAGATTGCCAGCGCTGATCTGTGTGCTGGGAAATCACTATTATAGGACAACTGTGCAGTAAAAGGAACAGCTACCTGCGCTCTGTAGAGTCCCATACTTTACACTGCTGCGTACACTTAACAACTCTGGTTTATATTAACTCTTCTGTGGTTGCATTTCTCTTTATCTATGGCCAGCTGATGGCTTATTCCCTTCATTTCTGTATGTAAGGTTCCCAACTGGCCGGTATTTTACGGTCACAGACGGTATTTTTTTACCACCCTGCCGGTGTTTTTATATGAAAAATACCAGCAATGCAATGACCAGTATTTATCCAACCAATCCTCCAACTCCCGGAATGTTGCACCATATACTATTCCAGTGTTTCCCACCCAGGGGTGCCTGCTGCTGTTGCAAAACTACAACTCCCAGCATGCCCGGACAGCCTTCGGCTGTCCGGGCATGCTGGGAGTTGTAGTTTTGCAACAGCTGGAGGCACTCTGGTTGTGAAACACTGATCTAATGTGTTCACCTGGGTGATCTCCAGCACTAGCAGCCTGATCAGATGACCATGCTGGGAGTTGTAGTTTTGCAACAACTGGAGGCACCCCTGGTTGAGAAACACTGACCTATACTATATACTACTATATAGTCCACCATGCTGGGAGTTGTAGTTTTGCAACAGCTGGAGGCACCCCTGGTTGAGAAACACTGACCTATACTATATACTACTATATAGTCCAACATGCTGGGAGTTGTAGTTTTGCAACAGCTGGAGGCACCCATGGTTGGGAAACACTGACCTATACTATATACTACTATATAGTCCAACATGCTGGGAGTTGTAATTTTGCAACAGCTGGAGGTACCCCTGGTTGGGAAACACTGACCTATACTATATACTACTATATAGTCCAACATGCTGGGAGTTGTAGTTTTGCAACAGCTGGAGGCACCCCTGGTTGGGAAACACTGACCTATACTATATACTACTATATAGTCCAACATGTTTGGAGTTGTAGTTTTGCAACAGCTGGAGGCACCCCTGGTTGGAAAACACAGACGTATACTATATACTAATATATATATATATATATATATATATATATATATATATATATATATATAAAAAATTTAAGAAAATAACTCAGTGTGCAGACACGATCAATAAAACGCTAAATGTACAGATGTTCAAAACCGGTCAAGTACAACTCATTACTTTGGTCTCTTTATCATTGTCTTTTTATTTTTTTTAAGTTACATTAAAACTTTATTAACATATATATGTGTAAGACAAAACAAAACAGGGAAGGTAAATATGTGGCCTGTGGGGGTAAAAGAAAAGGATCCCTAGGTCATGTAAAAATCATGTAATAATCAGTTGTTTCCATTTCTTTGTTTTCCAAATCCCATCTGCATCATCCAAACCA
Organism: Hyla sarda; assembly: GCF_029499605.1. Taxonomy (NCBI): domain Eukaryota; kingdom Metazoa; phylum Chordata; class Amphibia; order Anura; family Hylidae; genus Hyla; species Hyla sarda. The sequence goes on along the minus strand of NC_079198.1, from coordinate 114,388,439 downwards.
TAGCAGTGCCCATCCCATATACTACTATATAGTCCAACATGCTGGGAGTTGTAGTTTCGTTGGGGGCAGCTGCTCAGCCACAGGCTGTATCAGGACATGCTGGGAGTTGTAGTTAGTAACTAACTGCAACTCCCGAATTTAATATAAAAAGCGTACAGTTAAAGGGGTATTCCGGGCAAAAACATCTTATCCCCTATCGAAAGGATAGGGGATAAGATGTCTGATCGCGGGGGACCCGCCACTGGGACCCCCCGCGATCTCCCTGCAGCAGCCCGCATTCTATGCGTAGCTGCGTCTGCAGTTTCGGAAACCGCCGGGCTTTCGAGAAAGGGACGTGATGTCACGCCACGCCCCCTCCATTCATTTCTATGGGAGGGGGCGTAAGGGCCCAGCGGTTTCTGAAACTGCAGACGCAGCTACGCATAGTATGCGGGCTGCTGCAGGGAGATCGCGGGGGGACCCAGTGGCGGGTCCCCAGCGATCAGACATCTTATCCCCTATCCTTTCGATAGGGGATAAGATGTTTTTGGCCGGAATACCCCTTTAAAAACTACAGATCGGGGTGCAAAAATGAGCCTCATACAGGCCCATATAAGGAGAACTAAAAAAGGTATAGGGGTCAGAATAGGACAAAATTTCCCCCGCCTATGTGTATCCTGTGATGTCACGCATATATAAATAATTACGCAAATTAGCATGGCCGGTATGTTTTTTTTGCAAGAAAGGCGACAACCCTCTCTGTATTTGCTCATCACTTCCATATCACATATATGGACATTTATCAACGGGTTTAGTCAGGTTTTCTTTACTATAATTGTCGCAAAATTGTCGCAACTGCGACTACGCGATTTTTCGTGCGACATTTTGACTGGAAAGCGAGAAAAGCAAGTTTTCCTAAAATTTACTATGTAGTAATAATTTTAAAATGGACTACGGGTAGTCAGGTATTTATTAACTGCGACAGTCGCAACTGCGCAAAAAAAAGTCGCAACAGCGTTAAAAATTTACTAAATTTACTCCAGCTCAAACATGGAGCCGAAAAAGCTACTACCAAAGTAAAAAAGGAAAAATTGCTTACGTGAAAGAAAATTATCAACAGGCTGAAACCAGTTGATAAATAAGTCACACATAAGCAAAAAAAAGTAAGGAAAAAATTACTAAAAAAAAGAATACATAAGCAAACATTGATAAATGTCCCTCATAGTGCTTTATTGTCTCTTGCTCTGATTTTCTCCTATTGCTTCTCAGGGGTCAGACGATAACTTTTATCCATCTTCTTCTGTTCCGGAATTTCCTTCCGTGACCGAGCGCGGCCTAATGTTGTTCTCTCAGGAAGTCAGACAATGGAGCGGGTTTCCAGGGCAGGTAGTCGACTTCACACAGTGCGGGCAGGTGGTCGGGCCTAGTCCGTCCATAACCGCTCAGATGCATTGTGTTATGTGGGATACGGCACCATGGGATTTGTCGGGTGGGGGTTATTGTTCTGACAGAATGATACAGTACAGTGGATCATTATTTGCAGAACTGTAAGATTTTCCAGGGTGGGTCCGTCAGATTAGGGAGACAAAAGCAAGCGATTCACTTCATATAGATGCCAGCCAAACTTCTGACAGCTATCTTTCCTGACCTCCCCCCATGCGCGTGTTTAGAATGGGGAGACAAGTATTAACCTCTTCTATTCCCCTATGTCCTGCCCAGACCCCTCTGTCCCCCCTCAGGACCGCCATCAGAAATTTCAGGGCTCTATACTGCCGGACTGTCTGGGCCACCAGGCAGTGCAGAGGATGGGGGCAGAACCAGAAGCAAGGGGCCCTTTTATATGTTTAATTTGGCAGGGGCCCCTGATGGCAATAGTAACAATAGTGTCCTGATGGCGGCCTTGATCAGAGCCCTCTGTCTCCTTAAAGACCCCTTTTTCTATTCCAAACTCCTCTCTAGACTCCTATTCAGACTTTTCTATCTACTCCCCACTCCTCTGTCTTTCTCCAGACTCCTCTATCCCCTCCAACTCCTCTGTCCTACTCCAGGCTTCTGTGCCCCCTCCAGACTCCTCTACCCCCTCCAACTCCTCTGTCCTACTCCAGGCTTCTGTGCCCCCTCCAGACTCCTCTACCCCCTCCAACTCCTCTGTCCTACTCCAGGATTCTGTGCCCCCTGCAGACTCCTCTACCCCCCCTTCAGACTCATCTTTCTACCCCCTTAGATGCCTCTGTCCCCTCCTCCAGACTCCTCTGTCTTTTCCAGAACCTTCTGTCCACCTCCAGGCCCCTCTGTCTCTCTCCAGACTCCTCTGTCCCCTTCCAAACCCCTCTGTCATCCACAAGACACACGATTTCTCTGTCATCCACAAGACACACAACTTCTCTGCCCCCCCCAGACTCCTCTGTCCCCTTCCAAACCCCTCTGTCATCCACAAGACACACGATTTCTCTGTCATCCACAAGACACACAACTTCTCTGCCCCCCCCAGACTCCTCTTTCCCCTTCCAAACCCCTCTGTCATCCACAAGACACATGACTTCTCTGTCATCCACAAGACACACAACTTCTCTGCCCCCCCAGACTCCTCTGTCCCCTTCCAAACCCCTCTGTCATCCACAAGACACACAACTTCTTGCCCCCCCCCCAGACTCCTGTGTCCCCTTCCAAACCCCTCTGTCATCCACAAGACACACGATTTCTCTGTCATCCACAAGATTCCTCTGTACCTCTTCAGACTCCTATGTCCACCTTCAGACCTCTTCTTGTCCCTCCAGATCTTCTTTCATGTCCAAAGGATAACAAATAACCCTTACTAGTTGGGTAAGGGGCTACGAATGATACAATACCAATAAATCGTGGGCTGAAGCCCCTAAAAACTAATACCCTAAAATCTAAAAACTGGGGTGTTAGACCCTGGTGACTCTGGGCTTCAGCTCAGGAGTTATTGGCCTTGTATTGTTCTTAGACCCTTACCCACCCAGTTAGGGTAATTCATTATATATTTGTTATTAGTATTATATCCAGAGGATCAGGCACATTAACATCGCTTTGCCCAATCCTTCTCTCATCTGTCAGGGAAGATTTGGGATGTACAGTAGATTTATGGTGAGTCCCACTAAAATTATGGCCAGCTATAGTCTGTCATCTGTTCTTTTCCTCAGGTGAATCTATTGTTTCCAGTTAGTCACTCCAGATTTGGGAAAGGGCCGTTTTGCGTGTATAGATAGTACAGCATACTCCCATGCTCACTGTCCAAAGACTTTATTATTCGTATAGGAGACTAAGATTAGCCACTACTCTTCTTATATACCTCTGAAAACAAATGGCAAAATTGTAGTTTCTTTAATGACCACCAGAGGTCAGCACCACTAACAAAAACTCTGTAGCATCTCATTTTGCATCCTGCTGTGAAACTATTTGTCATCTTCTCATTATTACTAAAGACTGAAACCCGATAAGAAGATCTTGACTTGACAAATAGAATAAAAAGATAGCTTTTAGCAGTAAAAGAATTTGTCTCCCAATTATGTCTCCCAATCCCCCTATAATGCCTTGTTGGTTCAACCTAAATGGAAAGAAGGCAGAAAGTGGCTGTTAGGCTCCTCTTTCTCCTCCAGGGGGTGTTGCCCTATGTTGCCCCTTTTCCAGACGCCTAAGGGTGCGTTCACACTGAGGAATTCAAGAGGAATTCACAAGGAATAATTTTGGTCAGGAAATTGTTGCCTTCTCCATCAAGTGGAATTCGAGCAGAATTCAAGCGGAATGTCCATGCCGAAATGAAGAGGAATAAAGGAGGAGGCTATTTAATCTACTTTTCTAAATTCCGCTCGAATTCCGCTTGAAAACGATGTTGGGCAGAATTTTTTTTTTTACCATTGACTTCTATTGGATTCTGCTCGCGGATTCCGCTTAAAGAATGAACATGTTCTTTATTCAAGCTTAAAGGAATTCAGCGTCGGAATTGTGCTAGCAGCATTTCCGCAGTGTGAACAGGACAGCAGAACTAACATTAAAGTTAATGGGCAGAGGAGATGTGCATTAAAGCGGTACTCCCGTGGAAATTATTATTTTTTTTTAAATCAACTGGTGCTAGAAAGTTAAACAGATTTGTAAATCACTTCTATTAAAAAATCTTAATCCTTCCAGTACTTTTTAGGGGCTGAAGAATAAAGAGAAATCCAAAAAAGAAATGCATTTCCTCTGATGTCATGACCACAGTGCTCTCTGCTGACATCTCTGTCCATTTTAGGAACTGTCAAGAGCAGCATATGTTTGCTATGGGGATTTTCTTCTGCTCTGGACAGTTCCTAAAATGGACAGCAGAGGTCAGCAGAGAGCACTGTGGTCATGATATCAGAGGAAATGCATTTCTTTTGTGGATTTCTCTTTATTCTTCAGCCCCTAAAAAGTACTGGAAGGATTAAGATTTGTTTATAGAAGTGATTTACAAATCTGTTTAACTTTCTGGCACCAGTTGATTAAAAAAAAAAAGTTTTCCAGGGGAGTACCCCTTTAATTTGGAGCGGAGAATTCAAGAGCAATTACTCTAGTAAATTCCATGTGAACGCACCCTATGGGTTGTAAACATAACCTAGAAATTACGATGCTCATAGAGCGGTGTCTTCCAAAGAGTGTGCCTCCAGCTGTTGCAAAACTACAACTCTAAGCAAGCCTGGACAGCCAAAGGCTGCTGGGAGTTGTAGTTTTGCAACAGCTGGGAACACATTCTTTGGAAAAAAAAAAACACTGTCACAGAGGGTTCACATTGTCCAGTGCTTGGACTTTTCAAAGGATTTTGGATCATTGAACAACATCTTTGCCCCAATGTAGACCCCATGGCAGTTCCTTATACGTGAAAATGTTTTGTCTTATATTTATAATAAAGTAAATGACCCAATACAGCGGTCCCTCAACATACGATGGTAATTCGTTCCAAATGGACCATCGTTTGTTCAAACCATCGCATGTTGAGGGATCCGTGCAATGTAAAGTATAGGACAGTGGTCTACAACCTGCGGACCTCCAGATGTTGTCCGGGCATGCTGGGAGTTGTAGTTTTGCAACATCTGGAGGTCTGCAGGTTGAAGACCACTGGTATTGGAGGTTATACTCACGTGTCCCCACCGCTCCGGACCGTCACCGCTGCCCTGGATGTCGCCCTCCATCGCTGCCGCCGCGTCCCCGGGGTGTCCCCAACGCTCTGGCAAGGCCTCTGCTTCCCCGGCATCCTCGCTCTCACGTCGCCGCCATCACGTCGCTAAGCACGCCGCTCCTATTGGATGAAGGGACGGCGTGCGCAGTGACGTGATGATGACAATGGAGAGCGCCGACGATGCAGGGGATCCAGAATAGGACGCGCCGGAGCCCCAAGGGCAGGTAAGTGATCGTCAGCGGACCACACGGGGCACCGTAAACGGCTATCCGGTGGCAGCTGAAGCAGTCTGCGCTGCCGGATAGCCGTTTATGCGATGGCCCCGACATACAAAAGCATCGTATGTTGATGCTGCCTCTGAGAGGCCATCGTATGTTGAAATGATCATATGTCAGGGCCATTGTAGGTCGGGGGGTCACTGTATAGGTTCATTTACACTAAACCAGTGTCTTTAACCTGCGGACCTCCAGATGTTGCAAAACTATAACTCCCAGCATGCCCGGACAGCCAACGGCTGGGAGTTGTAGTTTTGCAACATCTGGAGGTCCGCAGATTGGAGACCACTGTACTAGACCGACTTTCCCTCTCCCCTTCTTATCCACGTTGTTTTGGAGAAATGTTGATTGCACAGCAACCAGTTGTCCTGGAGTATGTAGTCGGGGTGTGGCATTGCCATCAGATCATAAGAGAAGCCTGCAGTGTATTAATGTGCTGGAATGAGCCCAGGGCGTGAAAGTCATTGTACGAGCGGCGTCTGTAGAACTATCAGGGAGCGAGCGTTCTTTACTATTAAAGACGTCATCAGATTTTTAACGGAGGTTTTCTCAAGAGTTTTTTTTACACAAACGCAACCGAGTCTAGATGAAAGGGGCATCAGTAGGATCTGGTAGCCGCTATTCCCTTTGGCCGAACTAAACATGCATGTGGCTAGCAGCAATGGTCATTCTTTACTGGTGTCATTTAAGATGACAAGTTTATATCTATTCTTCTTAAAGTGTACCTATCGTGTGCAAAAACTTTTTATGTAAGGTAGATTATATAATTATATGTATATTTGTAATATACACTGATCAAAAAAAATTGTGTATATTTGGGTGAAAAAAATGCTGTCCCTGCAGCTATTGCCTGTGTGTCTTTATGAGGAGTCCAGGGGCATGTCACAGAGCCTTAGTGCACAGAGCCCTGCTTGTCCTCAGTGTACAGAGCCCTGCTTGTCCTCAATGTACAGAGCCCCGCTTGTCCTCAGTGTACAGAGCCCCGCTTGTCCTCAGTGTACAGAGCCCTGCTTGTCCTCAGTGTACAGAGCCCTGCTTGTCCTCAGTGTACAGAGCCCTGCTTGTCCTCAGTGTACAGAGCCCCGCTTGTCCTCAGTGTACAGAGCCCTGCTTGTCCTCAGTGTACAGAGCCCCGCTTGTCCCCAGTGTACAGAGCCCTGCTTGTCCCCAGTGTACAGAGCCCTGCTTGTCCTCAGTGTACAGAGCCCTGCTTGTCATCAGTGTACAGAGCCCTGCTTGTCCTCAGTGCACAGAGCCCTGCTTGTCCTCAGTGTACAGAGCCCTGCTTGTCCTCAGTGTACAGAGCCCTGCTTGTCCCCAGTGTACAGAGCCCTGCTTGTCCTCAGTGTACAGAGCCCTGCTTGTCATCAGTGTACAGAGCCCTGCTTGTCCTCAGTGCACAGAGCCCTGCTTGTTTTTTTTGCAAATGACAGGTACACTTTAAAGACAAATTCTGCAATTTGTACAACAAAATAGTTCAGTTCATGGGAGTGTGAGAGACGATTTATCTATGATCCAAGAACAATACTTCTCTTTGGCTCCATTTGTTATCATTGCTCAAGTTGCCTTTTATTATTTAAAACAGATAATATATACTCTAGTCACATCAAGAGCTGAATTTATAATTCTACTGGGCTCCTAGATGTCTGTGTAGAGAATGATTTGCTGTTATGGGTTTAAGAAGATATAGGAGAACATTTAGCCAAGAGTAGAGTGACGCAGTTGCCTGTAGTAGTGTATTGTAGGATCTTCGCTGATGATAAGGGATGGTCTGTCACCAAGGGTTGTCAGAATTGTAAATGCAGCTCTGGATGTAACTGGAGAAATGGGGACATGGTAACTAAAGATCAGTGCAGGACAAGTGAAGTGTTGCTTTAAATATTTCTTACTGAATGTGCAGAATATGAATCTAATTATCTGTAATCTGCAGCAGATTATGGGGAAGTTTAGAGAACATATTTCTGTAAATGGAACAAATCTTGTGGTGTAGAGCGAACTGAAGGGCTAATTCATTCTGCATGAAAGTTCGTTTCCGTTGTCAGGAATATAAGAAGAAGAAAAAACTTGTCTTTAGAATTATTCACTTCCTTCTTGAAAATAATAAGGTTTATATTAATAACCCAAAAGCTTTCCGGAGAATCAGTGTGAAAACTTATTTTAAAAGAAAATAAGAAAATACTTATGAGGTTTAATTATCTTATGTTGTCCATTGCCACTCCAATGGACGACTATAACTTGTACAATACTTCCTTCTATGTACAATAATATATCTGTTATAATAGATAATATGTGCAAAAATGTACCTACTATAATACGGCTCCTATATACAAGAATATAACTACTATAATACGGCTCCTATATACAAGAATATAACTACTATAATACGGCTCCTATGTACAAGAATATAACTACTATAATACGGCTCCTATGTACAAGAATATAACTACTATAATACGGCTCCTATGTACAAGAATATAACTACTATAATACTGCCACCTATGTACAAGAATATAACTACTATAATACTGCTCCTATATACAAGAATATAACTACTATAATACTGCCTCCAATATACAAGAATATAACTACTATAATACTGCCTCCTATATACAAGAATATAACTACTATAATACAGCTCCTATATACAAGAATATAACTACTATAATACTGTCTCCTATATACAAGAATATAACTACTATAATACTGCTCCTATATACAAGAATATAATTACTATAATTCTGTCCCTATATACAAGAATATAACTACTATAATACTGCTCCTATATACAAGAATATAACTACTATAATATTGCTCCTATATACAAGAACATAACTACTGTAATACTGCTCCTATATACAAGAATATAACTACTATAATACTGCTCCTATATACAAGAATATAACTACTATAATACTGCTCCTATATACAAGAATATAACTACTATAATACTGCTCCTATATACAAGAATATAACTACTATAATACTGCTCCTATCTACAAGAATATAACTACTATAATACTGCTCCTATGTACAAGAATATAACTACTATAATACTGCTCCTATATACAAGAATATAACTACTATAATACTGCTCCTATATACAAGAATATAACTACTATAATACTGATTCTATGTACAAGAATATAACTACTATAATACTGCTCCTATATACAAGAATATAACTACTATAATACTGCCTCCTATATACAAGAATATAACTACTATAATACTGCTCCTATATACAAGAATATAACTACTATAATATTGCTCCTATATACAAGAATATAACTACTATAATACTGCTCCTATATACAAGAATATAACTACTATGATACTGTCTCCTATATACAAGAATATAACTACTATAATACTGCTCCTATATACAAGAATATAACTACTATAATACTGCTCCTATCTACAAGAATATAACTGCTATAATACTGCTCCTATGTACAAGAATATAACTACTATAATACTGCCCCCTATATACAAGAATATAATTACTATAATACTGCTCCTATATACAAGAATATAACTACTATAATACTGCTCCTATATACAAGAATATAACTACTATAATACTGCTCCTATATACAAGAATATAACTACTATAATACTGCTCCTATATACAAGAATATAACTACTATAATACTGCCTCCTATATACAAGAATATAACTACTATAATACTGCTCCTATATACAAGAATATAACTACTATAATACTGCTCCTATATACAAGAATATAACTACTACAATACTGCCTCCTATATACAAGAATACAACTACTATAATACTGCTCCTATATACAAGAATATAACTACTATAATACTGCCTCCTATATACAAGAATATAACTACTATAATACTGCTCCTGTGTTCAAAAACATAACTGCTATATTACTGTCCCCTGTGTACAAGAATATATCTATGATAATACTGCCCCCCTATGGGGGAGATTTATCAAGATCTGTGCAGAGGAAAAGTGGCGCAGTTGGCTATAGCAACCAATCGTATCGCTTGTGAAAACTGGAAGAAGAAATCTGATTGGTGATTGGTTGCTATGGGCAACTGCACAACTTTCCCTCTACACAGGTTTTAATAAACCCATGTCCAGAAATCAGTTATGTGTAGTACTTGTGTCCAGGGCTCAAATCTCTGCAGGAACGCATGGGAACTGAGTTCCTGCACTTTTTCCACAGCAGGAACACTGTTCCCATTAGCAGGACCCACACTTTTTTTTCCCCAGGACTTGACCCCTGCTTGTGCCTGTCTCCTCTGGGTGTCATCTCTGGGTGACAGCCACTCATTTGCCTTTCTTTGTGGCTGCAGACCAGGACGTGGAGCTGATTTTTTGCAGATTTTCTGTCACAATATGAGTGTAATTCGCCTTCATGTCATTGTCAGGGAGGAGCCGTTTGAGGATCTCTCAGCATAGACATAATATTTAGTCTAATTTTTCCTTACGTTCTATATGGTGTGCACCGGAATCTAAGATTTCTGCAGAAGCTGCGGATGTTTTTGGTAAGGAGGGAGCAGGATACAGCGAGTTCTAAGGGGCTATGACATAGACCAGTGCTCTTCAACCTGCGGACCTCCAGATGTTGCAAAACTACAACTCCCAGCATGCCCGGACAGCCGCTGGCTGTCCGGGCATGCTGGGAGTTGTAGTTTTGCAACATCTGGAGGTCCACAGGTTGAAGACCACTGACATAGACCCTCTCTGCTATTAAGCTATGGTAGCTCTGGAGGTCATCTAAGTGATACTAACTGCACTACTAAATTTGCTATATTTATACATAGATACTGGTTGTATCCATACATAAATGTTATCAGTATCCATGTGCACTCCCCTATCCTTTCTCATTTTTATTAGATTCACCAGGTACTTAAAGCTAACCTGTCATTTCAAATTATTTTTTTTTAAATACTGCCTAGTTTTGGTTATGTAAGCAGAAACTAAAGAAACAACAGCAGCACAGTAAGGAAGGGGTTACACCACGCTGCTGAGAAGCCAAAGGGAAAGAGGATGGGTAGATTACACTGCAGCGCTGTGGACATACAGCAGTAAATACACTGGTATTTACACAAGGGGCAGAGGCCCTGAGATTTATTGGGGGTTAAGAGAGAAGAAGGAAGCCTTGATTTATCTTTTATGCATAGTGTCAATAATCTTCAGCAGGCAGACTGATCCAGCTTGCAGGTACACAGCCCAGGCTCTCTCCCTTTTTTTTTTTTGTCCTGCACAGAGCACATTATAAGCCCCGCCATAAGTTCCTGTGACGTGTCCTGATAAAGCTGTAACTAGAGATAGAATTCCCCGAACAACAGGCAATGGATAGCAGATTGCAGGGAAGGGAGACACCTAGAAGTGGCCAAGACTTTAGAGTGATTTTTCTGGTGTAAGGAGTGATTCTTGGTAAATAAAGTGATTTACGAATATATTATGAAGCGCCTAGGCTATCACAGGGAGGAAAGTTGTTTGAAATGACAGTGACCATGTAAGACTCACCACAGTGGACTGGAACTCAGGAGGTAGTAGATCCGCAATACCATGGTAGTCTGAAGCTGGAGATGTAGTGGACCTGTGTGGCAGATGACGCGGGCCATGCCAGGGAGCGGAGTCTAAGGTGCCGCTGGTTTTCACCAGAGCCCGCCGCAAAGCGGGATGGACTTGCTGCAGCAGGCGGCACCCAGGTTTCTACCCCTTGCACGAATCGACCACACAGGCAGCTGAGGTGAAGCGTCGCACAGAAGGGATAGATAGGGCGTTGTCAGGCTAGCAAGAGGTCTGGGCAGGCATCACAGGAGCGTAGGCAGTAGGGTAGCAGAAGGTCAATAGGCAGGCGGCTAGGAACACGGACAGGTCACGGAATGCAAGGTCTGATACACGGCAAGGAACTCGGAATACTGCTTTCTCTCAGGCACAAAGGCAAACAAAGATCCGGCAAGGGCAAGAGGGAGGAACAGGAACTTAAAACTGAGGTACAGCTGAAAACTAATTATGGGCGCACTGGCCCTTTAAATTTCAAAGCTCCGGCATGTGCGCTCCCTAGGAGGCGAGGGCACGCGCGCCGGAGCTCAGGAGCAAAGGCAGGGGACAGAGGTAAGTGACAGGCTGGGACTTGCATGCGGGCACATCCCACGATGCGAATCCCAGCCCCGCCGGTGCCTGACAGAGACGGGGAGATGCGCTCACGACCGGTATGTCCGGCCAGAGCGCAGAGTATAAGAGACCATTTAACCTGAAACACTTCTGTTTGTAGATCAGACATGTCAGAAGTTGTGATCAGTACGGCCATGGCTGCTAAGACCCCAGGTGATAGTATGAAGGGACAGAATCGATCCTCAGAGTACAGACTGAGTGTCCTAGACTTTTACTGTGTCCGTACACCTCCCGCTCGCCTGGTGTCTGGCTATAGTCAGTGTTCAGGACAATATAGCTGCTTATGTTGTGTAATGTATACAGTATTAATTGTGTATATTTCCTTCAGGTTTATACGTGGTGGAAATTGACCCTCCATTCTGCAAAACATTTCAGCTCTGCGAACTTTCTGTAGAACCTAGAACATTACAACCACTGATCCATCAAGAACCATTCCATTGCCTCATCTAGGCCGAAGCCTCCCCACCATGGCTCCTCTTTTACACAATATTAGAACGAATGTCTGCAGCCAAGGACTGCACTGTGTTTAATATGGATTCTGGACCCAACACAACGTCACAAGTACAGTGATCTCTCTGGAATTATAATACTGGGCCCCGGGGGCCATCAAACCTACACAATTACCTGTCATCCCAAGAACAAAGCAACTGGACTCTAGAACCTGTACTAGACCTGAACCTCTTGAACAATCTCTCCATAAGGAACCAGATAAGGTAACTGCTCCTTTAGATACATTAAAGGGGTATTCCAGACAAAAACTTTTTTTTATATATCAACTGGCTCCGGAAAGTTAAACAGATTTGTAAATTACTTCTATTAAAAAATCTTAATCCTTCCAATAGTTATTAGCTTCTGAAGTTGAATTGCTGTTTTCTGTCTAACTGCTTTCTGATGACTCACGTCCCGGGAGCTGTCCAGCTCCTATGGGGATATTCTCCCATCATGCACAGCTCCCGGGATGTGACATCATCATTGAGCAGTTAGACAGAAAACTTCAGAAGCTAATAACTATTGGAAGGATTGAGATTTTTTAATAGAAGTAATTTACAAATCTGTTTAACTTTCCGGAGCCAGTTGATATATAAAAAAAAGTTTTTGCCTGGAATACCCCTTTAACGCTCTGAGTACTGAACTTGGCAAGGTTTGGCACCCCATAGAAAATGAACGGCGGGCCACCCACACATGGTGCACTTTGTTCATTCTGGAAACAATTTTGTCCCCATTCTCGAAAACAAAGAGGGTCCCGGCGGTCGGAGCCCCAAGCAATTAGCTTGTCATCGCTAATGCTGTGGATAGGGGCTAACGACTTCTGATAAGAATTCCCTCTTTAAAGAAACACTCCCTTTTTTGTTAGAATGATTTCCTCCAATATTAAGCTGATCAGAGGGCACTGTGGTTGGGAGAAAAAAGCAAAGGGTTCGGCACTGTATCCTTAAAAGGGGTACTCCAGTGGAAAACATTTTTTTTTAAATCAACTGGTGCCAGAGAGTTAAACAGATTTGTAAATGGCTTCTATTTAAAAATCGTAATCCTTCCAGTACTTATCATCTGCTGTATGATCCACAGGAAGTTCTTTTCTTTTTGAATTTCTTTTCTGTCTGACCACAGTGCTCTCTGCTGACACCTCTGTCCATGTCAGGAACAGTCCAGCAGAGGTTTTCTATGGGAATTTGCTCCTACTCTGGACAGTTCCTAAAATGGACAGAGGTGTCAGCAGAGAGCACTGGGGTCAGACAGAAAAGAAGTCCAAAAAGAAAAGAACTTCCTGTGGATCATACAGCAGCTGATAAGTACTGGAAGGGTTAAGATTTTTAAATTGAAGTAATTTACAAATCTGTTTAACTTTCTGGCACCAGTTGATTAAAAATGTTTTCCACTGGAGTACCCCTCTAAAGGAGAACTCTAGCCAAAACTAACTTAACCCCTATCCACAAGATAGGGGATAAGTAGCTGGTCACTAGGGGTTCCGACTGCTGGGATCCCCCTGCAATCTCCGGAATGGGTCCCGGCTCTCAGTGAGGGGTGCATGCTGCAGACGGCACAAGCTCCCTTCATTTCTATGGGAGTGCCGAAAAGACCCGAGTGCAGCATCGGGCATCACCAGTTCTTCCACAGAAATGGATTGAGTGCATGCCGTCCACCGGTAGACAACACGTGCTCCTTCACTGACAGCCGGAGTCCCGTTTCAGAGATTGCGATCTTCCCAGCGGTCAGATTCTCCACGATCACTTACGTATCCCCTATCTTGTGTATAAGTTGGTTTTGGTTGGAGTTCTACTTTATTCATCACTGTTGTTGGTTCCTCCAATGATCAGCTGTAATCTGTGCAGTAAGGGTTTATTTTCCTGCAGCGTCACCACAGGGAAATAAAAGGATTACATATTGCCCATTAAAATGAATACACTGTGTGTATTGCATGCATAGGCTGGGTCCTCTAGGGGGAGACACTCTTGGTAGTCTGTCTCTTAGGATATTTAATGGACAGGCCCTTTTAGGTTATCCTTCACATGTCTCCTGTAAGGTTTCCACATTTCCCTCTATAGTACCATCTACCCCCCCTCCCCCCACAAAGCTGTAATAGTAGACTCTGTACAATGTGAACCGCTTCCAGGGCGGTGGTGATAGCAGAACACATGGGATTTACTGACAACTTCTCCCTAGGGATCAGCTGATCATCTCTGAGCTATTAGATCTGCAGCCCAGGAAAGGTTTGCGGTCTGGGTCATGTGCCGGCAGTAATGGGGAACCATTCATGAGACCATGATCCCTGCGGTGAAGAGTAATTAAAATGAAGTGAGAAAAACACTAAGGGTCACCCCTCACCACATGACCCAATCCAACCAGGACATTATTACATCTACATCATTTATCTACATCATCTGTGTGATGAGGTTGGGAAATAATTCAGGTCGCTAATGGTGAAGGTCCCTAAGATTAATCATTTAACGAAGAGTCCACAAGAGGGGTTCTTTAAGGTTACTTTATATTTAATATTGTGTGAAGATGATAAATACTGGACGTCCAGAAGAGCATGAGAGCTAAACAGGTACAATGTAGATCATAGATCCCTGGTGATTATACAATGTAGATCATAGATCCCTTGTGTTTATACAATGTAGATCATAGATCCCTTGTGTTTATACAATGTAGATCATAAATGCAGATCATAGATCCCTGGAGATTATACAATGTATATCATTGATCCCTGGAGATTATACAATGTAGATCATTGGTCCCTGGAGATTATACAATGTAGATCATAAATGCAGATCATAGATCCCTGGGGATTATACAATGTAGATCATAAATGCAGATCATAGATCCCTGGAGATTATACAATGTAGATCATAGATCCCTGGAGATTATACAATGTAGATCATAAATGCAGATCATAGATCCCTGGAGATTATACAATGTAGATCATAGATCCCTGGAGATTATACAATGTAGATCATAAATGCAGATCATAGATCCCTGGTGATTATACAATGTAGATCATAGATCTCTTGTGTTTGTACAATGTAGATCAGTAGATCATAGATTTCTGGTGATTATACAATGTAGATCATAGATGTAAATCATAGATCTCTTGTGTTTATACAATGTAGATCATTGATCCCTGGAGATTATACAATGTAGATCATAGATCTCTTGTGTTTGCACAATGTAGATCAGTAGATCATACATTTCTGGTGATTATACAATGTAGATCATAGATCCCTGGGGATTATACAATGTAGATCATAGATCTACATAGTATAAACACCAGGGATCTATTATCTACATTGTATAATCACCAGGGATCTATGATCTACATTGTATAAACACCAGGGATCTATAATCTACATTGTATAAACACAAGAGATCTATGATTTACATTGTAGATCATAGATCTCTTGTGTTTATATAATGTAGATCATCGATTTCTCGTGTTTATACAATGGAGATCACAGATCTCTGGTTATTACACAATGTAGATCACAGATCTCTAGACATTATACATTTTAGATAATAGATCTATAGACATTATACATTTTAGATAATAGATCTCTGTTCATTATACATTTTAGATTATAGACTTTACACATTTTAGATCATAGCTCTCTGGTGACCGTACAATGTAAATAGAAGATCTCTGGTGACCGTACAATGTAGACGGTAGATCTTTGGTGATGGTACAATGTAGATGGTAGATCTTTGGTGACCGTACAATGTAAATAGAAGATCTCTGGTGACCGTACAATGTAGACGGTAGATCTTTGGTGACCGTACAATGTAGACGGTAGATCTTTGGTGACCGTACAATGTAAATAGAAGATCTCTGGTGACCGTACAATGTAGACGGTAGATCTTTGGTGACTCTACAATGTAGACGGCAGATCTTTGGTGATGGTACAATGTAGACGGTAGATCTTTGGTGATGGTACAATGTAGACGGTAGATCTTTGGTGATGGTACAATGTAGGCGGTAGATCTTTGGTGACCGTACAATGTAGACGGTAGATCTTTGGTGACCGCACAATGTAGACGGTAGATCTTTGGTGATGGTACAATGTAGACGGTAGATCTTTGGTGATGGTACAATGTAGACGGTAGATCTTTGGCGATGGTACAATGTAGACGGTAGATCTTTGGTGACCGTACAATGTAGACGGTAGATCTTTGGTGACCGTACAATGTAGACGGTAGATCTTTGGTGATGGTACAATGTAGATGGTAGATCTTTGGTGACCGTACAATGTAGACGGTAGATCTTTGGTGACCGTACAATGTAGACGGTAGATCTTTGGTGACCGTACAATGTAGACGGTAGATCTTTGGTGATGGTACAATGTAGATGGTAGATCTTTGGTGACCGTACAATGTAGACGGTAGATCTTTGGTGACCGTACAATGTAGACGGTAGATCTTTGGTGACCGTACAATGTAGACGGTAGATCTTTGGTGACCGTACAATGTAGACGGTAGATCTTTGGTGAAGGTACAATGTAGACGGTAGATCTTTGGTGACCGTACAATGTAGACGGTAGATCTTTGGTGACCGTAAAATGTAGACGGTAGATCTTTGGTGACCGTACAATGTAGACGGTAGATCTTTGGTGACCGTACAATGTAGACGGTAGATCTTTGGTGACCGTACAATGTAGACGGTAGATCTTTGGTGACCGTACAATGTAGACGGTAGATCTTTGGTGACCGTACAATGTAGACGGTAGATCTTTGGTGACCGTACAATGTAGACGGTAGATCTTTGGTGATGGTACAATGTAGACGGCAGATCTTTGGTGACCGTACAATGTAGACGGTAGATCTTTGGTGGTGGTACAATGTAGACGGCAGATCTTTGGTGACCGTACAATGTAGACGGTAGATCTTTGGTGACCGTACAATGTAGACGCTAGATCTTTGGTGATGGTACAATGTAGACAGTAGATCTTTGGTGACCGTACAATTTAGATGGTAGATTTTTGGTGACCGTGCAATGTAGAGGGTAGATCTTTGGTGATGGTACAATGTAGACGGCAGATCTTTGGTGATGGTACAATGTAGACGCTAGATCTTTGGTGATGGTACAATGTAGACAGTAGATCTTTGGTGACCGTACAATTTAGATGGTAGATCTTTGGTGACCGTACAATGTAGACGCTAGATCTTTGGTGATGGTACAATGTAGACGCTAGATCTTTGGTGACCGTACAATGTAGACGGTAGATCTTTGGTGACCGTACAATGTAGATCACAGACCTGGTTGAGCATGTAATGTAAATCATAGATCTTGTGACCACATGTTGTAGATTTCAGATCCTTAGATCTAGTATGTGAGGGATCTGCAGGGATTATTTCGCTATCTTTCCTGTCTACAGGGGTAATATAAACTGTATATAATGCTCTGTCCCGCTCCTTTGTATATAGCTCGCAGTCTGGTGCGCACTGCCAGCGCCGTGTAACCTGATCACATGGCAGACAGATGCCAGCAGCGTCTCTCTCCCACACACAGCTCGGCTGGCATAACACGACGTCCTTGAAGAATTCCTGCATTTTGTATCTAACCAAAGCCCAATTTAGGAAATGATCCTGACGGAGACTTTCCAAGCCGTCTGCACTTTCATTGCCTGAAATAAATGTCATTGCGCCAGTTTTCATCACTGAGGGTGAAATCATCCCCGGAGCGGCTGTAACCGCCTGTCTACCAGTGAAAAACAGAGAATTGGGAAATCTGATTTATATGTTATATAGAGAACGAACACCAAAGGGAAAGATAGAAGAGGTGCTCTGTACCCCAACCTCATCACTAAGTTATGCGCCATCCCTTTAAATCAGTGTTCCCCAACCAGGGCGCCTCCAGCTGTTGCAAAACTACAACTCCCAGCATGTTCGGACAGCCTTTGGCTGTCCGAGCATGCTGGGAGTTGTAGTTTTGCAACAGCTGGAGGCGCCCTGGTTGGGAAAAACTGCTTTACAGCCTTTTTGTGCACTTTATATTTACTATAAACTTTTCTATTACTTTTCCACACTTCAGCAGAGACATAACTTGAGAGGTGCCGGATTATCAGGACTGCCCCCTTTAAAGGGGTACTCAGGTGGAAAACTTTTTTTTAAATCAACTGGTGCCAGAAAGTTAAACACATTTGTAAATTACTTCTATTAAAAAATATCTTAATCCTTCCAGTACTTATTAGCTACTGTATACTACCGAGAAAATTCTTTTCTTTTTGGATTTCTTTTCTGTTTGACCACAGTGCTCTCTGCTGACACCTCTGTCCAATTTGGGAACTGTCCAGTTCCTGACATGGTCAGAGGTGTCAGCAGAAAGCACTGTTGTCAGACAGAAAATAAATTCACACATTTCTGTTTCATACAGCAGCTAATAAGTACTGGAAGGATCAAAAATTTGGACAGACAGAAAAGAAATCCAAAAAGAAAAGAATTTCCTCTTTAGAATACAGCCATTAATAAGTACTGGAAGGATTAAGATTTTTTAATAGAAGTAGTCTACAAATCTGTTTAATTTTCCGGCGCCAGTTGATTTAAGAAAAAAAAGTTTCCCACCGGAATACCCCTTTAAAGGTAAAAAAATGTTTTCAAATCAACTGGTGCAAGAACGTTAAACAGATTTGTAAATCACTTCTATTTAAAAATCTTAACCTTCCAGTACTTATCAGCTGCTGCATACTACGGATATACTACAGAGAAATTTGTGATTTCTTTCCAGTCTGACCACAGTGCTCTCTGCTGACACCTCTGTCCGTGTCAGGAACTGTCCAGAGCAGGAGAGGTTTGCTATGAGGAAATGATTCTAATCTGGACAGTTCCTGACACGGACAGAGATGTTATCAGAGAGCACTGTTGTCAGACAGAAAATAAATTCACAAATTTCTCTGTTTTATACAGTAGCTGATAAGTACTGGAAGGATAAAAAAAATTTAATAGAAGTAATTTACAAATCTGTTTAACTCTCAGGCACCAGTTGATTTGAAAACATTTGTTTTCTACTTGTTTCCACCGGAGTTCCCCTTTAAGGACAATCTCCTTTCACTGCAGTTATCAGATGCGCCTGTAGGTGGCGGTGTTTCCTCTTTGATTTCTGTAGCACAGTGTTCCCTCTCCTGCGGCTCTCCAGCTGGGGCAAAACTGCAACTCCCATCATGACCTGAAAGGCAGAGGCTGCAACGGCTATGATGGCAGTTGTAGTTTTGTATGTACACCCCTCTGTCACCCATGTACACCCCTCTGTCACCCATGTACACTCCTCTACACCCCCAACACCCCTCTGTCACCCATGTACACCCCTCTGTCACCCATGTACACCCCTCTGTCACCCATGTACACCCCTCTGTCACCCATGTACACTCCTCTACACCCCCAACACCCATCTGTCACCCATGTACACTCCTCTACACCCCCAACACCCATCTGTCAACCATGTACACCCATCTACACCCTTCTCTTACCCATGTACACCCCTCCACACACCTGTCACCCATGTACACCCTTCTGATCCCCTCTGTTACCCCTTTACACCTATACGCCCCTGTATTCCCCCTCACTTGTAAAAGGGGAATCTGGAGGCTGATGCCTAATAGGTTTGTTTTGCAGGTTTAAAGGAGAAGTATTGTGGCTGGAAGAAATTGTCATGATGGCCCGGACCAGATGGAGCAAAGAGGGGGACGACGCAGATTTTTGAAGACGTATCTTGTGAGTTGCTGTATAAAGCAGCTGTAATCTACATACCCACAGGTAAATAGATATTGTGATATTGTGCATTGTGGGCGTTTATTTTTTTATTTTTTTTTATTTTCAACTTCGGTAGGGGTTCCCCGAACCAAAAAAGGTTGGGAAACACTGGCGTAAACAGTCCCTGGAATATTATATAGAACAAAGTTCTTAGAACAAAGAATGTGCAAATAGTTCCTGAGGTAAGAAAGTGCAAAAGTTTCTCCCTCAAGATATAATGTTGACCACTCACTTGTTGTGCCACAGATTTGGATTTTCACCTGAGATTAGTATCTAAAGAATACCTGTCACTAAATAAACTGTTCTAAACTTACTCAGGCTATGTTCCCTAACTACTCCTAACAACCCCCCTGCCCTTAAACATTTTTTAAGAGCTTTAAAAAGCTCTGTATCTTACATCTTTTCCTGTTCACATAGTGTGAGCTGCCGGCAAGAGGATGTGGGCGTGCCCCAGCAGGCGCTACGTCACTGAAGCCTGCTAAGGGGACTGCTTCCTCCCTCACTTTGCCGAGGAGAGAAGGGGGGTGGGCGGAGGAAGTGAGCCCACATTTACAGAGCCCCCCTTGTCCTCGGTGTACAGAGCCCCGCTTGTCCTCAGTGTACAGAGCCCTGCTTGTCCTCGGTGTACAGAGCCCCGCTTGTCCTCGGTGTACAGAGCCCCGCTTGTCCTCAGTGTACAGAGCCCTGCTTGTCCTCAGTGTACAGAGCCCTGCTTGTCCTCGGTGTACAGAGCCCCGCTTGTCCTCGGTGTACAGAGCCCCGCTTGTCCTCAGTGTACAGAGCCCCGCTTGTCCTCAGTGTACAGAGCCCCGCTTGTCCTCAGTGTACAGAGCCCCGCTTGTCCTCAGTGTACAGAGCCCCGCTTGTCCTCAGTGTACAGAGCCCCGCTTGTCCTCAGTGTACAGAGTCCCGCTTGTCCTCAGTGTACAGAGTCCTGCTTGTCCTCAGTGTACAGAGTCCTGCTTGTCCTCAGTGTACAGAGCCCCGCTTGTCTTCAGTGTACAGAGCCCTGCTTGTCCTCAGTGTACAGAGCCCTGCTTGTCCTCAGTGCACAGAGCCCTGCTTGTCCTCAGTGTACAGAGCATTGCTTGTCCTCAGTGTACAGAGCCCTGCTTGTCCTCAGTGTACAGAACCCTGCTTGTCCTCAGTGTACACAGCCCTGCTTGTCCTCAGTGTACAGAGCCCTGCTTGTCCTCAGTGTACAGAGCCCTGCTTGTCCTCAGTGTTCAGAGCCCTGCGGGGTTTGCGAGTGAGCACAGCGCTACCGTCTATCTGATTGACAGACAGGGAGCTGCGTTGAGCTGGTCACGTGCTCAGCCAGCGGTCTGCGATTTCGGACTCACTGCCAGGCCGACGTGAGTCCGAAATCAATCAATGCAAAAGCTTGCGTCCAGGGACTCCTAGGGAGACCCCTAGTGGCCACATTTTCAAAATGTAAACAGACATAAAAGGAAGCTTTTTTTTTTTTTTTTTTTTTTTTTAGAAAATCCTATTAGAAAGTTGTTTAATATGGAATGATTTATAACATATATAAAAATGTATGATGACAGGTACTCTTTAATACTAGACTCCTACTAAACATTATATTTTTCACTGGTTCTGAAAAGGTATAGATAGTGGACTTACCAACATGAGATTGACACACATGTTACAACTTTTGAAGCTCTTTCTTTGGTTGTGCGCATTTTCATAAACAAGGTGACTCTTTAAGGTGGTCCGGAGCTATCATAGGCTATCCATCGCTACCAGTCCTGTGCCACGGGGCCCATTGGCTTATAGCATCTTCTCCCTGCAACTATAGAGTGTTGAGAACACCTCGGGGCCCCACCGTAGGGACAAAACAAGAAACAGACACCTCCTGTTGTGAAAAATTTAGCCAAGGTATCCCCTTGAATTACAGGTGCACTTCATGCACGCCAGAAGACAGCAAGGACAACATAGAGCAATTAGAGAGAAGAAAATCCATTCTGACTAAGACATTATACACAGTGGGGGAGATTTATCAAAACCTGTGCAGAGGAAGAGTGGGGCAGCTGCCCATAGCAACCAATCAGATTGCTTCAATCAGAAGCAATCTGATTGGTTGCTATGGGCAACTGCACCACTCTTCCTCTGCACAGGTTTTGATAAATCTCCCCCAGTATGTATATAGCACAGCCCTAACATAAACAGTATATATTTATCTGCATGCATGGACTGGGGCACTCATATATACATACCAATTAGCAAACAACAATTCTCACCTAAGACAATTTTATAATATAGACCAGTGTTTCCCAAACGCGGTCCTCAAGCACCCCCCAACAGGTCATGTTTTCAGGATTTCCTTAGTCTTTCACAGGTGATATCATTGTGTTGATGCCGGATTCACTGACCATAATTATATCAACTGTGAAAGACTAAGGGAATCCAGAAAACATGGCCTGTTGGGGGTGCTTGAGGACCACGTTTGGGAAACACTGATATAGACGATTATACACCATATACACAATTCTCTTGTAAAGCATAATGATAAGCAGTTCTGGGGCATTGCACTTAATGTCCTACGCTGTTTAGGTGTTCACAAACTGGAACTGCAGCAACAGGCCCATACGCCAAAGACTGGAACAAACTGTTGGTAGGCTTTATTGTGGCCTACATCATTTTTTGGTATAGTTCATAGTTCGGATACTTGCATCCCATCAATGGTTGTCGCCACTCCTTCTGGGTTGGGACAGGAATTTTGCATCTCTTCCTATAGAACCCTCTGGCAGATTAGAAGTATTAGTCCATGACACTCTTGACAAGTTGGAATGGGACACACTGGGACTGATGGTGACCACCATTTGCACTGAGGCGCCTTGTAGCACTGGGGCTGGTGGTGCTACAGCATCTGCTCCCTCAACTTGTTCCTCTGGTGGAGGTGACTGGGTCCTAGGCGGTTATGCAGCAAGCCTAGGTAGTGTCAGAGAAGATGGCGGTCATACACTGGGGTTTCTTCCATGCAGTTGCCTTAGGGGTTAACAGTTAATGAAGTTCAGAGGCCCAATCCTTAGAGGGGAAATAAACAAATGGGAGCTGAGTAGGGTTTTTGGGTCGGGTCACCGCAGCCTCCCACTCTCCTCTGGAACTTTGTATAGGTGTATACTCAACAATCTTCCCAATCTCAAGGTTGTGTAAGTGTGGGGGTAGGAAGTCCCTTTTCACCGCCCTCCTATTGACCAGTATGGCGCCCCCATGGTGACAGTCCATCAATGTCCCGAATCCCTGGACTCAAACTTAACAACAGTGGCTCATCGCCATTCTAAGGGGGTTCACCAGGTCTGGGGTGCTCAAGCATAAACATGTAAACATGCTCTAGGAAATTGGTGTCAGTCTGCTGTTGCTGACGTACCTCTGGTGGGAGCTGTCGCTGGCGGGGTTCAGCTCGCTTCGCCTCTCGGATCTCCTGGATGATGGCCGTGATGCAGGCCTCTCGCTCCACTTTTGGAGTCAGGCCTGAGGGTGCTCTTTTACCGGTAGGGGCAGCATGGCCCGGAAGACCGCTAGCTCATTGCCAAATACCCACCGCGGCAACAGGAGTGACTTGGGTGACTTCTTGATAGCAACAAATAACACAGTCTGTAGTCACGGCTTTCACAGACAATATGGCCGACTATACACTTCTTTTCTCCCCCTCTATTTCCACAGAGCCTCTTGTAATAAACAGTTGTAAGTACAAAGTACTATGCAGCAGAAATAGCTTATAAACTGTTGCACGCTTGTGTGCTCTTTGCAGTATAGATGCAATTTAGACTAGGGGGTTTCTCTGTGGGTAAGGCACACACCTGAATCCTGTTTGTGATGCCAAGTTTTGTGGTGACACTGGGGTGCAAGATATGTTTGTCAAATCGTGACGCCAGGGCACTGTTAACCTACATGGTCCGAGGTGGAGACAGCTTCTCCTGGGCCAGGCGCAGGGCAATAAACACACCGATGCCAGGTTATGGATAACTGTCTTTTTACTGAGGCAGGAGCAGATGGTTCAATACTCGCAGTACAGAGCAGAGTAGAAGGGATGCAGTGTAACCCGTAGGAGCCCTGGGGCCTTGCTGGGACTTATGGTGCTTTCCACCCACTTGACTTGCTATTAAATATGACAGACTTGAGACTTGGAGATATCCCACGCTTACTAGGGTTCTGCTAAGGGCCAATTCAGGGCCGTATTTAATTTTGATTGGACCCTGGGAAAGCAATTTTTTGGGGGTAGGGCTGCACGATATGGGAAATAAGTGCGATTGCTATTATGGAGGTAAATATTGCGATTTCGATATATGATTCCGATATAACAAACAAATGGTGAAATCCCCCCCATTTCATATAGCCAATAACCTCATTTTATAATATTGGCTATAGGAAATGAGGGGGAACAGCTTTATGAGGTGGAATGCCTATATGAGGAGAATGTCTATATGAGGGGCATGGCTATATGAGGGGGGAATACAGGCTATAGGGAAGGGAACGGCTATATTAGGGGGGATGTTGGCTATATGAGGTGGCTCAGTTATATGAGGGGAATGGCTATATGAGGGTGAAAATAGGCTATATGAGGAAAATGTCTTTATGGGGGGGCAGCTATATGAGGGGAACATAGACTAAAGGAGTGAAAATGGCTATATAAGGGGGAGATTCGATTAGGATTGCGATATATCGTGCAGGCCTAGCATGGGGCTAAAGGGCTAGCTGCTTTGGGCCCCCAGGAATGACAGGGCCCAGGGCAGCTGCCCCTTTTGCCCCGTGTTAAAGACAGCCCTGACCCAATTTACTGACACCGCCAGGGTATGAACTCACTAACTCCTGTGCGGGGAACACCAGTAGAATGGCCGGGCTGATTTGATAAGAGATTTTCTTAAGGCTTCTTTTGGAATCATCTCACACTTCTTCCGACTCCTTTCCACACTGAAGCTCACATGGCGCTCTGCACACAGCAGAAACTGAAACTAAAACTGAATAGCTTCTCCCCCCCCCCCTACACTATATATAGGGCAATTTGGGGGTTCCCATTGGGAAATCAGGGTCACATGGGTACTCTCCTTACAGATATCCAGAACATTCCTTAAAGATATAGTGCAACATAAAATTGCACTATTAATTAATATTAATTAACAGAACAAATATTACAAGGAATATCACAGCATCACCTGAGCAGCAGGGCCCATCACAGGCACCTGAAGCAATGTTTACCTGACAGGACACACTCCAGTACTGGGACACCACAATCTGGTGCCTTTCTTTTACAGCCAGCAGAAAGTTTCTTTTTTAGCATTTTGCTCTACAGCATCTCTTCTGTGGGATCAGACTAGACAGGAAAACCTTCACTTCATTCAGACCATTCAGGGTCTGTAGAACAGTTTAAAGGGGTACTCTGGTGGAAAACATTTTTTTTTTAAATCAACTGGTGCCAGAAAGTGAAACAGATTTGTAAATGACTTCTATTAAAAAATCTTTACCCTTCCAGTACTTTTTAGCAGCTGTATGCTACAGAGGAAATTGTTTTCTTTTTGAATTTCTTTTTTGTCTTGTCCACAGTGCTCTCTGCTGACACCTGAAGCCCGTATCAGGAACTGTCCAGAGCAGGAGAAAATCCCCATAGCAAACCTATGCTGCTCTGGACAGTTCCTGACACGGACAGAGGTGTCAGCAGAGAGCACTGTGGACAAGACAAAAAAGAAATTCAAAATTCAAAAAGAAAACAATTTCCTCTGTAGCATACAGCTGCTAAAAAGTACTGGAAGGGTAAAGATTTTTTAATAGAAGTAATTTACAAATCTGTTTCACTTTCTGGCAACAGTTGATGTTTTCCACGGGGGTCCCGCCGCTCCCACAGCTGTCACGCCCCCTCACATAGGCTTGCATTCAGGGGGCGGAGCCGTGACATCACTATGCTCCGTCCCCGTGATCGCCAGTAATCAGACCCCGATCGAACACGCTCTGGGGACTGATTCAAACTGGGTGCTGCGTGCAAGATCACGGGGGTCCCCAGTGGCGGGACCCCCGCGATCAGGCATCTTATCCCCTATCCTTTGGATAGGGGATAAGATGTCTTAGCGCCAGAGTACCCCTTTAATGGCTGGTTAAAGTAATAATATCCTGGATATTTGCTCTGCTCAGCTCTGCTATTCCAGCTACTAGGTGCCAGTGACGTCAGGAGACCACAAGCCTGATCACAGGATGTGGTGATGCTGCGGCACCGGTCTGGATGGTATGAAAACATGAAGTGCGGGGACCTCACATCAGTCTTTTCTTGTGTCTGGAAATGATACAAGAATCTTCTGGGATCCAAATCATCAGTGTGATAAGATTTACACCCAGCACCGTCCATCGCCTCCCATAATCTACAAACC
Source organism: Hyla sarda (assembly GCF_029499605.1). Taxonomy (NCBI): domain Eukaryota; kingdom Metazoa; phylum Chordata; class Amphibia; order Anura; family Hylidae; genus Hyla; species Hyla sarda. The sequence goes on along the minus strand of NC_079198.1, from coordinate 114,362,271 downwards.
GTAATAGACATAAGCAGGTCGCCTACTTATTGATGGGCTCCCAATCTGGGCCCTCCTCTGTATCCCCTAATCCATGGTAGCAAAGTATTTTAGTCATATAGGGATGAGCAGTGCGGCCCAAGGCTCCAGCTGGGATTGAGGCATGATGTCATCAGAGCTCGCCCATCAGGGTGCGGCGCTAGAAAAATATCACATTTATTTATCTGCCAGAGATTTAATATGGGGATTAACCATTGCTCACCCTGTTCTTCACCACCAATTCCCATTTCCTCATTAAAGGGGTACTCTCGTGGAAAACTTTTTTTTTTTTTTTTTTTTTTTTTTAAATCAACTGGTGCCAGAAAGTTAAACAGATTTGTAAATCACCTCTATTAAAAAATCTAAATCCTTCCAGTACTTTTTAGGGGCTGTATACTAAAGAGAAATCCAAAAAAAGAAATGCATTTCCTGTGATGTCCTGACCACAGTGCTCTCTGCTGACCTCTGCTGTCCATTTTAAGAACTGTCCAAAGCAGGAGAAATTCCCCATAGCAAACAGATGCTGCTCTGGACAGTTCCTAAAATGGACAGCAGAGGTCAGCGGAGAGCACTGTGGTCATGACATCAGAGGAAATGCATTTCTTTTTTGGATTTCTCTTTAGTATACAGCCCCTAAAAAGTACTGGAAGGAATAAGATGTTTTAATAGAAGTGATTTACAAATCTGTTTAACTTTCTGGCACCAGCTGATTTAAAAAAAAAAAAAAAAAAAAAAAAAAAAAGTTTTCCACGGGAGTACTCCTTTAACCCCTTAACCTCATTAATTACAAAAACGCCACTTCTTGGCTTGCGAGGCCCGTAAGGGCCTCGCAAGCCAAGAAGTGGTGTATTTTTAATTTTTACACAACCATAAAAAAAAATTTTCCTTCAATTTATTTATTTATTTTTAATCAATTAATTAATTTATTATAATTTTTTTTTTTTGCAAGACGATTTATACTCTCCAGGGGACAGCCTTCGGCTATCCTGGCATGCTGAGAGTTGTAGTTTTGCAACAGCTGGAGGCACACTCATTGGGAAACACTGCCTACCCTGTTGATAGAGGGTAACTTCTTGAAAGGGAAATGTGCCTTTAGCTTTATTCTACAGATTGTTATAATAGTAAATATGTATTTTTTTTTTTTTTTAGCACCTGAACATGAAAACTTTTTTCTTTTTGTGTAAACCCAATGGTATGGGGGCTTGTTTTTTTTATTTTTTTTATTATGCTGGATGAGTTGCAGTTTTTATTGGTACCACTTAGGCTAGGTTTCCTGAACTGAACGGGCCTGTTTGTCCATGGTCCATTGGTCCTGCCGTAAAGCACATTACTAAATGCTGTTAAAAAGCTCAGGCAAGATGTCAGCCCCTGTATTATTGTACAAAATAACATTAAAGGGGTACTCCGGCCCTAAGACATCTTATCCCCTATCCAAAGGCCGTCACGCCCCCTCTCATAGAATTGCATAACGGGGCGGGGCATGATGTCACACGGGGGGGGGCGGAGTCATGATGTCACAATACTCCAAGCCCGTGGTCGGCACCTGGCAGTTTGTGAGCTGGCAGCGCGGCTTGCAGCTCAAAGAGGTGGGTGCCGAATGCAAGATCAGACATCTTATCCCCTATCCATTTTTTAATCAATGTATATTACAAATGTACATATAATGCTATTTTCTACATTATATAAAAAGTTTTTGATAATGACAGGTACACTTTAAAGCTACTACCCAAACTGAAAAGAAAAGAATCAACACCTGGTAACTTTTAACATCTGGACAATAGTTAATAGTATAAGTGAATATTTTTTGTGAGTTTTGCCCCTTTTTATAGCCGTCTCCACTGTTACATATTTCCGATCCCATGGTGCCATTTTTTGGTGCCTGTTTGCCCCTTGTTCTCCAGTTTTGTTTGCTGAGATTTAGAGCTGTTTTTTGCATACAAAAGTCGCACAAAAAGTCACATCTGTGTCTAAGCAATTTTTTGTGTGACTTTTGGCTGTAAGCAAAAATCTACAAAAGAACTTACCAAAAAAAATTTCAGTTTTCACTTTGCAGTGGTCAGGGATTTATCGCGCAAAAGTCGCAACCGCCTCCAAAGCAGCGTAAATGTAAGCCAGCCCGGACCTGGCTTACAAAACTTTCTTTGGAGAGCGGGATTTCATATTTTCTGCCGGGAGCCGAAACAATGGCTCCTGCAGGAAATATGAAGTCACGTCCCCCCCACCGCCGCCTATTTTTGCCTCGCCGCCACTCGCAGTAGCAGCCCCCGCTCCACATCTCCTCGCTCTCGCCGGCTAAAAGACTACAACTCCCAGCATGCCCTAACAGTAAGGACATGCCTGGAGTTGTAGTTGCAACGGCTGGTAGTTGCGGGTGGTCGGGGAGCGGAGCCCCCCTGCTTATTGCCAACACCCCCCCCTCCCCAGACAATTTCCAACACCCCGAATTGCCAACACCCACACCCCGGCCGCTCTCCTCCCATGTGTATAATGTCCCCCTCACCGGCGCCTATTTTTGCCTCGCCGCCGCTGCTCGCAGCAGCCCCCGCTCCAGATCCAGGAGTACAACTCCCAGCTTGCCCTGTCAGTGAGGACATTCTGGGAGTTGTAGTTGTAACAGCTGGTAGTTGCGGGCGGGTGGCTGGCGAGTGGAGCTGGCCAGCTGCAAGGAATATGAAACTACACTGTAACTTCATATTTCACCACCTGAGCTGTAATTGCCGGGTTGGTCTCAGCCAATTACAGCTCACCCTGGTAAATATGAAGTTACAGTGTAGTTTCATATTCCTTGCAGCCGGCCAGCTTCGCTCCACGGCCACCCGCCTGCAACTAGTGTTGAGCGCGAATATTTGAAATGCTAATTTTTACCGCAAATATCGGCATTTCACGAATATTTAGAATATAGTGATATATATTCGTAATGACTAGAGATGAGCAAATGAAATCGGACAAAGTCAAATTTGTTCCAAATTACATGAAAATTTTGATTCGGACAGAATTTCTGGATTAGCAGCACCCACTGCAACCGTCCTGTATAATGTATAGATGCGAGCGGCTTTCTCATGCGCTGGCATCTCTGCAATAGATAGGACGATCACATCAAATGTCAGGAGTGACACCTGCTGTGATCTGTCCTTAACTGCAGGTACTACTACTGCCAACATGGAGCACACTCTGCTCCATGCTGGGAGCTGTAGTACCTGCATTAATAGACAGATCGCAGCGGATGTCACTTCTGAAACCTGTTAGAGTGTGCTGCGATCATCCTGTAAAATGTATAGATGCGGGCGGCTGGCCGGACACTCTTCTCTCATCCCACTGTAGTATGAGTATATGCCGTATATATACCTATTATTCATATTTCCCGCAGAGAGCTGTGATTGGCTGAAACCATCTGGCCAATCACAGCTCTCTGCGGGAAATATGAATAAGTGATGTGAATTCTATGGCCGGCCGGAGTATAGTATAGTGATGGGAGTGCAGGAGAAAGCTGCTCCATCTCTGCAATAGATAGGATGAATGCATCAGGTGTCAGGAGTGACACCCGGGGCGATCTGTCTATTAGTACAAGTACTACAGCTCCTGTCATGGAACAGTGTGTTCCATGCTGGGAGTAGTAGTACTACCTAAAAAATTTAAAACAATAGAGAAAAAAAAAGTGAAACACACACACACTTTATTAAACACAATATTAAAATACATTGCGAATAAAAAATGTAAATATGTATCAAAAATAGTTTTTTTTTACATCTAAATGGCCCCTTTCTACATTTTTATTATTGTCTGCTCCATTTTTATGTCCCTGCCCACCCACATAAATTGATGCCTGTTTAAAAATTAACATAATTTTTGTCTTTCAATTTTTGGGAGCACGCAGGGCCCAGAAAATTCAGCGCTCAATATTTAAAATGAATTAGTGCATTTCCTAATTTTTCATTCACTTTACTCTTTTAGCCCCATTTATTAAATTTTTTTGGGCATTCAGATGTGCTGCCATGAATAATTGCAGGGGTCAGAGACGAGCCAAGGACAGGGACATCAGTAATATGTGTAATACAGTAGGCAAAAAAAGGCTGAGTTTCCCTAATCTACCAAAAATCCATACATTTACAGAGGTCTTCTATCAGAAATTAAAGATACTTCAAATTGTAATTTGCAGAGGCAGATGGCCGGGACAATAATGTATGCATATATTTAATGTAATTGTGAAGGATGATGCCATTGTAATTATACAGTATGAGCTGGTTTTAAATGACAAATTACTGCAAAACTCTTTTTGTAATTCCAATGTCTCTGCATATGCAGAAAGACATGGATGGGAGCTATAATTTCAGTAGGATGGAAAGGACATTTTCGTTGCTGTAAACTGTAGAAGACAATATGTAATCATGGATGTGGGATTGCCTTTTTATATATGTGAAAAATCTTTAAATTTTTGTGTAGGGGATGATGGGAGTTGTAATTTTTTAATTCCAGTTGTCGTGGCACGTGGTAGTGGCATACTACAGGCGGTGGGTGTATGGGGGGGGGGGCAGCGGGTGATAGATGCAGGTGGACAGGCGGTGGGGAGCGGAGCCAACTAGGAACCTTGAATATAATACTACAACATTGTCGTTTCATATTTCCCGCCTGCCCGGGGAGCGGAGCAGATGTCACCTGCACGCACCACACAACTACAACTCCCAGCATGTCCTTACTGGGATTTTTAGTCATGTAGCGCAGGTGACAAGCGCTTCGTTCCCCGGCCGGCTCACAGGAATATGAAACTATGGCACTGTAGTTTAATTTTTCCCTCCTGAAGCTGTGATTGGTTGAGACCCCTAGGCCAATCACAGCTCTGGGTGGGGAATATGAAATGACAATACCATAGTATTATATTCAAGGTTCCCAGCAGGCCAGCTCCGCTCCCCACCGCCCGCATCTATCACCCGCTGCCCCCGCATACACCCACCACCCGCAGTATGCCACCACCACGCGGCCCCCCATATACCACCCGCCGCCCGCATATACCACCCACTGCCCGGCCGCATTTAACACCCACCAGCTAGCTACTGAAAGACTACAACTCCCAGCATGTCCTCACTGTAAGGGCATGCTGGGAGTTGTAATTTTACAACAGCGGGTAGTGGGTGGTATATGCGGGCAGCCAGTGATAGATGCAGGTGGACAGCGGGTGTTAGATGCGGGCGGGACTTTACAGGACTTTTTGTAAGCCAATTTTTTTGGGGTGTAGATTTGCAACTTTTTCGGTCGCTTGCAACTATTTGTGCGACTTTTTGTGCAACTTTTTATCAAAAGTCGCAGTTAGTAAATCCCTGCCTACAGCTAAGTAAAAAACAGATCTCGTGTAAAACAGCTGGATTGTGAGAAATCGTGCAGCCCGGCGTACCACTAAAAGTCGCACATGCCACTTTTTGGCGCCAAATATACACCAAAAATCCTGTGTAAATCCCTTGATAAATTCCCCCCCCCCCATATCTTTAAAGGGGTACTACGGTGCTTAGACATCTTATCCCCTATCCAAAGGATAGGGGATAAGATGCCTGATCGCGGGAGTCCCGCCGCTGGGGACCACCGTGATCTTGCACGTGGCACCCCGTTTGTAATCAGTCCCCGGAGCGTGTTCACTCCGGGTCTGATTACTGTCGATCATGGGGCCGGAGCGTTGTGATGTCAAGGCTCCGCCCTGTGTGATGTCACACTCCGCCCCCCTCAATGCAAGCCTATGGGAGGGGGCGTGACAGTTGTCACGCCCCCTCCCATAGGCTTGCATTGAGGGGGGCGGACAGCTGTCACGCCCCCTCCCATAGGCTTGCATTGAGTGACATCACACGGGGCGGAGCCTTGACATCACAACTCTCCGGCCCCGTGATCGACAGTAATCAGACCCGGAGCGAACACGCTCCGGGGACTGATTATAAACAAGGTTCGGCGTGCAAGATCACAGGGGTCCCCAGCGGCGGGACCCCCATGATCAGGCATCTTATCCCCATCCTTTGGATAGGGGATAAGATGTCTAAGTGTCGGAGTACCCCTTTAAGATATAATCCACCTGAAGGTGAACAGGTCAGAGGTGGAGTCTGTACACATGGCGCTTCTCTGATTTCTCAATATAAAGAAAATGTTCTCCAGCTGGTTGTGGTTTTACAATCACAAGTAGCGGCTGATATACAGCAGCCAAACCCCTTTGGCTTCGATACAATTTTGTAGCAAAGATTCAGGAACGTGAAAGACCGATCAGGAGAAGGTCAGAGGGAAACCCCAGGGCTTTTTGGTTGACGTTCAGAAATCATGGGGCTGTGACCCTGATACACACAGGGGCCACAGCTAAAAGAAGACCCCCATTATATGACACAATAGCACCACCTAAAAACAATAAACATCCACCAGCAGTGGCCCCTCTGCACCCACCAGAGCTGTAATCCATTTGCACTGGGCTCCATTGCATTCCAGAATCTTTTTTATCTTATTGATCCTTTGTTTTATTTTAGATCCTGCACCAAAGCTTCAGGCTTGGTGCACATTACTTTTTTGGGTGGCTTCATTTAATGGCTCAAAAACACAATTTTATTTTTTTATTTCTTTGATTTTGGAATGTTTTTTGAGTTGTAAAATGTTTTTTTTTTTTTTTTTTTTTTGGAATGTATTTAAGCCATTTTTTTTCAGTTAGGACATATTGGGGGATGAATATATTCCCAATTAGGAGCCAAAACAGGTGCTGAAATGTTGACATGACATTAAAGGGGTACTCCGGTGAAAAACTTTTTTTTTTTTTTTAAATCGACTGGTACCAGAAAGTTAAACAGATTTGTAAATGACTTCTATTAAAAAAATCTTAATCCTTCCAGTATTTATTAGCTGCTGAATACTACAGAGGAAATTCTTTTCTTTTTGAAACACAGAGCTCTCTGCTGACATCACGAGCACAGTGCTCTCTGCTGACATCTCTGTCCATTTTATGAACTGTCCAGAACAGCATATGTTTGCTATGGGGGATTTCCTTTTACCCTGGATAGTTCCTAAAAATGGACAGAGATGTCAGCAGAGAGCACTGTGCTCGTGATGTCAGCAGAGAGCTCTGTGTTTCAAACGGAAAAGAATTTCCACTGTAGTATTCAGCAGCTAATAAGTACAGGAAGGATTTAGATTTTTTAATAGAAGTAATTTTCAAATCTGTTTAACTTTCTGGCACCAGTTGATTTAAAAAAAAAAATTTAGTTTTTCACCGGAGTACCCCTTTAATATGTGGGGTTAAATAGCTGATTTACCATTGAGTTTACTGTAATTAAATAGTAAAAAAACAAAAGCAGTGTTTTGGAACTCCAAATGGGCATATTTGGGCTGCCTTTGGATCAAATTAACATGTTTGTAAATAGCATAAATAGGGGCTATTTACTAATGCTTTCCCGTTTTTTCTGTCGGGTTTTGTGGCTGAATTTAACCGCACGTCATGTGCGCCAATATATTCCCCAAAAATACCTTCAAACCCGACAATCACTCCATTTTAACAAGAAAAAACAGAAAGGGGGCATGGCCACCCCGGGAAAAGGGACATGTCCCTTACAAAAGGGGCATGAGCCTGACAAAAGGGGAGTGTTCCCCACAAAAGGGGCATGTCCCAAATAAAATGTGGTGGGTTTGGGCCATTGAAATGAATGGCACCCGCTACTATCGGGTACAGTGTATGTTGGTATGACATTTTTGGCAGGGTACTGACGCATATGTCTAACAAGAGGCAACATGCTGAATGAACGAAGCCTCAGGCTACATATAATCTACGTGTTATGGCTCAATATGCTGCATCGTCCTTTCTGTATCACAGGGAATAAAAATTTCGGCGGTCATGTTGGGACCTACATGTTGGGACCTTCGCTCCGTGCCGGATGACTGGTGATGCGGGGAGGAGGCTCGTGACGTCACAGTCACGACCCGCTTGTGACGTCCCGGCCATGCCCCCTCAATGCAAGTTTATGGGAGGGGGCGCCACGCCCCCTCCTATAGACTTGCATTGAGGGGGCGTGGCTGTGACATCACAAGTGGGCGCGGCCGTGACGTCACAAGCCTCCGGTGCTGCACCCGATGCTCTAAACGAACGCCAGTGAAACAGCGGGACTGGGCCTAGTGGCGTGACACCCCCACCGATCAGACGTCTTATCCTCTATCAAGATGTCTAGGGGTGGAGTACCCCTTTAAGCCCATATGACATGTTGTGCTGCTAAAGTCAGTGGATCATAAAAACTGATGGAATTCAATAAGAACAGAGGGTGAGCTGCATTTCCACCATATAATTGAAAAGTTTTCATCATCGAAATATCCTTTTCCCATAAACTCGTCTTCCCAAAAAAAAAAAAAAAAAGCGTGGCTTCCTACATGAAAACTTTTTTGTGGCGCAAATAAAAACACATTTCACCGTGTTTTGGCGCATATTCTGAAATCATGAAAACCCTGTTGCAGGGCTTAGAATTTTAGGTGCAGATATTGGCACACTGCATGTGAAAAATGGCGCCCCTGTGCCCCTTTTTAAAACATACCTACCCTGTAGAATAAATGTGCACAATTTAGAAAAGGGGCACCGGGGGGGGGGGGGGGGGGGGGGCAAAAATAAAGTGAATGAATGAGATTCTAAGAAGCAGATTCCTCATTTTTGATATGAAACAGAGTTACGTTTGTCAGTGAATTGTGAAGTGATGAAATCGTTTCGTTTTCACAATACACTTTCAACATTTTTTTGTTTATTCGTGTCTAGATTAACCCTTTTGATTATACATTTCTCTCTTCACATACTGTATGTTAATCGCTGACCTGGTTTGGCACTATTATTATTATCATTTTTTTCCCCTTCCCCCTCCTCAACTGTAGATGTGGAGCAGATATAGAGCAGCCAGTAAAATTAGGTATAACCTGCAGATGTTGAGACTTTTCCTTTCTCCCCCTGCTTACAGAATGGGCAGAGTCATCTTGACGTGATGTCAGAGCTGTGCCGTGTGCCCCTCTGCTGCTCCCTCTCCCCTCTCACAGCATGCAGCAAAATGCAGCTGCATCCCCCTCCTCCCTGTCATGAATTTACTGGGGAGGTCATTTAATTATATTCCCCCTTTTTTTTTCCATTTCCACAGTGATTTTTTCCTATTTATCCCTTGTATGTATCAAAGTGTTTTCACATGTCTGAAACACTTCTGTCCATCGGAAATGCGGAAAGTTTTTAACCTCCCAATAAAAAAAAAAATCAAAGCCTGAAAATTCTTCAAAAACTAGGTAAACAATTAAAATTTACAATTATTACTCGGATTGTGAAAAATTTGAAAGCCAGGCTTACTTTCCAAAAAGGAAAAAAAACATGGCCTATGTTTGGCGCATGTTTTTGATAAATTTATTCAAATGCATTTCCTCTGACTTTTTCCCACTAAATTTACATGGAAATCTAATGGTAAATGAGGGCCCCTGTTTTACACTAGATGTTCAGCGGGCGCGGGAACATGCCGGTGTTGGGACTGCTCCGAAATGGGCAGTTTTATAGACGACATTGCATTTCTGAGCAGTTTCCGCAAACAAACATTTAAAAAAATGAAATTTCCACAGTAGATGTTTCCGCTCAGAAATTTCGCCTTGTGAACATAGCCTTAGGGTATATTCACATGGTAGAATTTACGCACATCTGCAATTGGTGCGGAATCTGTGCAGAATTTGCATGAGGAAATTCAGAAGTGTGAATGGGAGTGCGGAATCCCATATTAGGGTATGTTCACACGCACGGATTTAAAGCGTATTTAGCTGCGGATCCGCTGGTGAAGGCCCCGCTCTATGCTGGCTTTAAATGTGCCTGCTCATAGCGGAAATACACCGCTACCAGCAGACACACTGCGATGTGCGAGTCGCAGTATACTCGCACATCGCAGGAGCTCTCTGCCTAGCTCAGCGTAGGGAGAGCGGCCACGATGTGTGAGTAAGTCGTGTACATCGCTGCACTGTGTCTGCTCGTAGCTGCGTAAAGCCACTACCAGCAGGCACATACAAAGCCAGCATAGAGCGGGGCCTTCACCAGCGGATCCGCAGCTAAATACGCTGCGAAAATTCGCATGTGTTAACGTACCCTAAGTCTATTTGGCTTTGATGTGAGGCAGGATTCTGCATGCGGAAATTCTGCAGTGTGAATAGACCCTTAGGGTCTATTCACACGGCAAAATTTCCTCATCAATCCCGATTCCACTTCTTCGGGGGGTTTCTGGCAAATTTTGTGTGGAATCTGTGCAGAAATTCAGAATTGTGAATGGGAGTGGGGAATCCCATAGAAATGTATTGGGTTTTGATTTGAGGGGGAATTCCGCAAGCGGAAATTCTGCCATATGAATAGAACCTTAAGCCATTGGCTGTCCGGGCATGCTGGGAGTTGTAGTTTTGCCACAGCTGGAGGCATCTTGGGAAACAGTGTATTAAATGTGAACTGTATTAATAAGGAAGACCTCCCATTCAGGGTTCTGGGAAAGTTGGGTAAGTAGATATTACGCGACCACAGACTTTACTCATGACACCTCACAGTCTTCCCGTTTTATGACATGAGTTGTTTGTATCGCAAGTGCCATATTTTTTCTTTGTATAAAACACAAACTTAGCATAAAACACGGGGCGCGGATGCGGCGCCCTGTAAAACACACACACAGCGTCCAATAAAACCGAGAAAACATAAACATTTCCTTCCCCAGGGATCATATATTGTGAGTCTGTAAAAAAGCACAGATGTGTTATTGTAGAGAATATCATCACGTCAAGTAATAAAGACGTGGCGCGTGGCCACGACTGGAGATTGGTAACTTAATGTTCCTTCAAGGGCTGAGAGAAAGTTGCGGCACTTCATAGAACAGAGCCGGCTGCTGTACCTGGAGTAAACTCTGAAAGTCATTTAAAGGGGAAGTCTATGTAAATAAAAAGAAAATGGTGGCAGTGGGTGATCTTGAAATTCCAATAATTCTGACAACAATTGTCCCCTGAAAGCTAGTGTCATCATGTTTTTGTGGCGTTGTTATCTGGGCTTCTTTCTTTGGCGCTTGACCACGGAGTAACAGTCCCAACGATGCTCCAGCTTGCCCACGAAGATCTGACACAGAGATCTATGTGTGCTGCCTTATATCTAAGTAGATTTTCCCGCCTAAACAGCAGCTGTCCAATCAGCTGTCTACCCATGGAAATCTGCCCAGCTACAGCACCTAGGGGAAAAAAATTCCAGACTGGCAGACAATGCCTACCAAAATGGGGGAGGGGATTACACCAATTAAACACAAAATAAATGGGGGGGGGGGGGTTCAATACACATATACAATTAAATACATGAGAAAAGAGTGAGTCCGTGTGTATCAATGGGCACCTTACGCATACACTTAAGGGGGGGGGGGGGTGGCATACATTTGTGGTAAAATGTAAAGAGTTGCTGTGCTGTGAACACAGTTTTAGGAATCAGCAGGGGCCACAATTGACTGCTTAAAGGGGTACTCTGATGGAAAACTTTTTTTTTCCCACCAACTAGTGCCAAAAACAGATTTGTAAATTACTTCTATTAAAAAATCTTAATCCTTCCAGTACTTATTAGCTACTGAATAGTACAGAGGAAATTATTTTCTTTTTGAAACACAGAGCTCTCTGCTGACATCATGACCACAGGGCTCTCTCCTGACACCTCTGTCCATTTTAAGAACTGTCCAGAGTAGGAGAAAATCACCACAGAAAACATATGCTGCTCTGGACAGTTCCTAAAATGGACAGAGATGTCAGCAGAGAGCACTGTGGTCATGATGTCAGCAGAGAGCACTGTGTTCCAAAAAGAAAATAATTTCCTCTGTAGTATTCAGCAGCTAATAAGTACTGGAAGGATTAAGATTTTTTAACAGAAGTAATTTACAAATCTGTTTAACTTTCTGGCACCAGTTGATTAAACAAAAAAAAAAAGTTTTCCATCGGAGTTCCCCTGTCTTGGGGTTCCCTATTCATTTATATTTATTAGAGAACATCACACAGTTAAATGGTGCAGTTCCCGGTCCTGGGGTCAGCGTCTAGCTTTGGATTTGCTTTAGTAAGGCCGGGTTTAACTTCTGCTTATTTGACTCAGTCAGAGGCCTCAGACGTATTGCCGGTCCATCCTAACTGGCAATTAAGAATAATTGTGGTGCTGCGGTGACTTGTGTTTGTTGCACTACAATTGTACTGTGAAGAGCCAGCAGTGCATTTACCATCTGCCCCCAGAGGTGAGGAGGTAGTATTGCAGCCTGTGGGGACATCCATGAGAAATGGGTTCATCTTTGTAAAAAGACCTGTCATGTCATGTCTGGAGGTTTATGACGTCCCCTCTGTTCCCCTGGGGCTGTCAGCTCTGCTCTTCATGCTTGTAATGTTTGATGTGTTCATGCACAGCTGTATACGTCTGTACAGGACACTCCTGTATACCTGTAAGGCAGCAGGACGCTTATTAATCATGTAAACAGATGATATTGTACCAGAGATTAGGAATCTGGAAAACAAAAAAAACAACAACACAACTCCCCACCCAAGCTCAGCTCAAACCCACCAGGGACCGTGACCTATAGGACCAGCAGGGCCCCTGAAAGTTATCTACTATAAGGTAACGTTACAGACCTCAATGTATTAATAATAAGAATACAGGGGGAGATTTATCAAAACCTGTCCAGAGGGAACGTTGCTGAGTTTCCTTTAGCAACCAATCAGATCGCTTCTTTCATTTTTCAGAGGCCTTTTCTGAAGTGAAAGAAGCGATCTGGGAGTTGTAGAAGCATGCTGGGAGTTATAGTTTTGCAACAGCTGGAGACACACTGTTTGAAAAGCAGCGTTCAGATCTGGCAAACTGTATGAATAAGAATGTGAACTGTCTCGCTCACGCGTTGTCCATAAATAAAACACTTAGGCTGAGTTCACACTGTGGAATCTCTGGGCAGAATTTCTGCCAGAGATCGAGCCAGCGGCACTAGGACCACGCGGACTGCATTGCTGTCCCCATAGATGTCAATGCATTTCTGAGCAGATCTCCTAAAAGATCCACCCAGAAATGCATTGTCGTCTATGGGGACGGCAATGCAGTCCGCGCGGTCCTAGTGCCGCCGGCTCAATCTCCAGCAGAAATTCTGCCCAGAAATTCCACAGTGTGAACCTAGCCTTAGGCTAAGTTCACACTACGGAATTTCCACCTGCAATTCCGCCTTGAAATTGCAGGCAGAAATTCCGCTTGCTAAAATGTATAGTACAGTCAATGGGTTTCCGTTCACAAATTCACACTTCGGAATTTGTGAAGTGGAATTTGTGAACAGAAATCCGCTTGGAAATTTCCACCTGGAGAATGGCGTTGCTCGCGGAACACATTGCAGTCTATTGGAGACAGCAGTGTCCGCGCGGTCCTAGCACCGACTGATTCAGTCAGCGCTGGCCGCACTCGGAATCTCCGGGTGGAAACATTCTGCCCGGAGATTCCGTAGTCTGAACCTAGCCTTATAGGGGGAGATTTATCATTGTCTTTTTGTGATTGAAATTTTTAGCAAAATTTTTTGCTCTGTAAATTTTCCTGCCAAAAATCTGCACAGTTTCAAAAGAGACAACTTTGGCTTGTTAAAAAAGGAGCAAAAATATTGCGCAAACGTTCAAAAAAAAAAAAATGCAAATCTATACCGCCTTTACCTTGCCTTAGAAGAATAACATCCTACAGCAAGTTCTGAGGTGATTTTTCATCAAAAACAATGTCTTGTGCCGTTTTGATAAATTTGGCGCACGAAAGCCAAAAACACCGCAAAAAAAAAAAAAAAAAAAAAAAGCTGTGAAGTGGCTGCACACAAATACATATTGATAAATCTCCCCCTTAAGTTTTTTGTTTCCACTGGTTTATTTCCTACATTTTTGGGGAATTTTGCAGTTTTTCTCTATTATCAATATGAAGCGCTGTCCCTTTAAGTTCACCTCCGCAGCTTATCTCTCCTGTCAGTAACACGGCACTGCCAGAAGGTTCCCTGGAGTCCTCTAATAATCAGTGCCAACAACTGATGATCTGCCAAATCCCAGGGGAGTCTGGTGTCAGCTCAGTACTTGTAATATTGTGTCTCTCAGTGACAGCTCTGGAATGTGCGATACGTTAATGCGGCATAGTGACACGGACGCCACACAGCGTATCCATTTCACTATAGCAATAAAGAGATGTCTGTTACAAGGATCCTGACATCTTATGATTAAATAACATAATTCCAGTAATACTTGTTAACCCCTCTAGCCCCTCTACCCTACCTATAAAAGGACATTATGGAGCACAATGTCGGACAGGTGAACAAATGTCACTATAGAGTCCAAGCCTGACTCCTAATCAGAGTTTAGCAAATTAAATAAAAATTTGCTTCGGCAATTTTGGCAAAATGATCTGAGTGCACAAGTTTGTACTGAACCCGGCACCTGGGCCGGCTCTGCCTATAGGCAAAATAGGCAGCCGCCTAGAGCGCCCTCTTGATGGGTGCGCCGCTCTGCCCACTACAATAAAGTTATCCAGCATTCGAAACACCCACCCATCTGAAGCACCTGCCCGCCAAGTAAACCCCCACCACGCTGACTCTGCACTATCAACCCACCCACCCGTACTATCACAATTTGCATTTTTCAGCCTTCTGGAGGAGCGCGGAGCCACTTCCAAAGCAGACAGAGGCAATATCTAAGGTCAGGTCCGTCCAACATTCTGACATCTCGCGTGCCTCCATACATCGGGAGGAGCCAATGAGCAGGGTTGGGGGGCGTCAAAATTAGCTTTCGCCTAGGGGGGCAAAAATCCTTGCGCCAGGCCTGCCCGGAACTCAGCAATAACGCTAGAACTCATAACACTGCCTAAGGTAAAGTCCGTATTTAATGTATGTCTATGAGCCGACCGGAGTGAACCACACCCTCCGGTCGGCTTCGTTTTCGTCCGTATGCGGTTTCCCTACCGCAGTCGAAAACGTGGTCGACCTGGAGGCTGCGGTTCACTCCGGTCGGCTCATAGACATACATTAAATACGGTTCCCGAATACGGCTGAGTGCGGGCGCCGCGATTAAGCCCCGCTCCCCCTCCTCCCAGCCGTATTCGGGAACCGTATTTAACAAAACGTGGTGTGAACCCAGCCTTACATAGGGCTGACGCCATGTTTTCAGGTTTGACCAAAGCAAAGTGGCCAATGTTCACCTTCTCAACAAAGCAAATATTTTGGTATATTACAAGTTCTGGCTGAACCTGGGTTCAATGAGTTTGGGACACTCAACACTACTTCTAATGGCGGTATGTCACCTGGAGCCTGGTCCCAATACTCTGGGTGAGGCACTTTTGGGAAACAGATACAATAATATTTGTTATCTTCGTCATCTTGTTTCTGCCAAAGGCGCAGGTTTGTGTCCCGGCGGAGCCAGACAATTATTGCTTTGTAGAAGCTTCGCCAAAGCCGACATTCTTTCCACTAAGTCATAAATGGTTTCCCTGTCCCTTTATAATATCGAACATTGTCTGTTGAGTTTCCTATTGATATGTCTCTCAGGATAGACTTCCCAGAGTCCTGAATAAGCATATGAGAGTGGGAGATGGATCACTATATAGCCGTGTTTCCCAAGCGCAGTCGTCACGTCCCCCCAACAGGTTATGATTTGAGGATATCCCATAGAAACAACACTTGAGCTGATGCAGTGACCATAATAACATCACCCGTAAAAGGAAATCCTCAAAACATGACCTGTTGGGGGAACTTGAGGACCGGGCTTGGGAAACTCTGATATATAGCAATATAGATGGCAATTTAGGCCTATTCAGCACGGATATATTATGGCTCTGTACAACTTCTGAGATTATGGGAGCTGCATAAAACCTTAAATTTGTGGAGATATAAAGAAGCATTACATTTAGGAGAGAATAGTGTCACAACACAGCATCATATACTGTACATCAGCAGAGTTGTGAATACAGCTCTGAAACATGAGAGACTAGAGACTGCTGTGGGAGCTACAACAGTGGCCCTCTCACTTACAACAGTGATCGTAATGTGCAGTCTCTCCTGTGGCTCTCCCTCCCTGCAGTCTCTCCTGTGGTTCTCCCTCCCTGCAGTCTCTCCTGTGGCTCTCCCTCCCTGCAGTCTCTCCTGTGGCTCTCCCTCCCTGCAGTCTCTCCTGTGGCTCCCCCTCCCTGCAGTCTCTCCTGTGGCTCTACCTCCCCTGCAGTCTCTCCTGTGGCTCTCTCTCCCTGCAGTCTCTCCTGAGGCTCTCCCTCCCTGCAGTCTCTCCTGTGGCTCTCTCTCCCTGCATTCTCTCCTGTGGCTCTCTCTCCCTGCAGTCTCTCCCTCCCTGCAGTCTCTCCTGTGGCTCTCCCTCCCTGCAGTCTCTCCTGTGGCTCTCCCTCCCTGCAGTCTCTCCTGTGGCTCTCCCTCCCTGCAGTCTCTCCTGTGGCTCTCCCTCCCTGCAGTCTCTCCTGTGGCTCTCCCTCCCTGCAGTCTCTCCTGTGGCTCTACCTCCCCTGCAGTCTCTCCTGTGGCTCTCTCTCCCTGCAGTCTCTCCTGAGGCTCTCCCTCCCTGCAGTCTCTCCTGTGGCTCTCTCTCCCTGCATTCTCTCCTGTGGCTCTCTCTCCCTGCAGTCTCTCCCTCCCTGCAGTCTCTCCTGTGGCTCTCCCTCCCTGCAGTCTCTCCTGTGGCTCTCCCTCCCTGCAGTCTCTCCTGTGGCTCTCCCTCCCTGCAGTCTCTCCTGTGGCTCTCCCTCCCTGCAGTCTCTCCTGTGGCTCTCCCTCCCTGCAGTCTCTCCCTCCCTGCAGTCTCTCCTGTGGCTCTCCCTCCCTGCAGTCTCTCCCTCCCTGCAGTCTCTCCTGTGGCTCTCCCTCCCTGCAGTCTCTCCTGTGGCTCTCCCTCCCTGCAGTCTCTCCTGTGGCTCTCCCTCCCTGCAGTCTCTCCCTCCCTGCAGTCTCTCCTGTGGCTCTCCCTCCCTGCAGTCTCTCCTGTGGCTCTCCCTCCCTGCAGTCTCTCCTGTGGCTCTCCCTCCCTGCAGTCTCTCCTGTGGCTCTCCCTCCCTGCAGTCTCTCCCTCCCTGCAGTCTCTCCTGTGGCTCTCCCTCCCTGCAGTCTCTCCTGTGGCTCTCCCTCCCTGCAGTCTCTCCTGTGGCTCTCCCTCCCTGCAGTCTCTCCTGTGGCTCTGCCTCCCTGCAGTCTCTCCCTCCCTGCAGTCTCTCCTGTGGCTCTCCCTCCCTGCAGTCTCTCCCTCCCTGCAGTCTCTCCTGTGGCTCTCCCTCCCTGCAGTCTCTCCTGTGGCTCTACCTCCCTGCAGTCTCTCCTGTGGCTCTCCCTCCCTGCAGTCTCTCCTGTGGCTCTCCCTCCCTGCAGTCTCTCCTGTGGCTCTCCCTCCCTGCAGTCTCTCCCTCCCTGCAGTCTCTCCTGTGGCTCTCCCTCCCTGCAGTCTCTCCTGTGGCTCTCCCTCCCTGCAGTCTCTCCTGTGGCTCTCCCTCCCTGCAGTCTCTCCCTCCCTGCAGTCTCTCCTGTGGCTCTCCCTCCCTGCAGTCTCTCCCTCCCTGCAGTCTCTCCCTCCCTGCAGTCTCATATCCTGGACACTCCTTCCTAGGTGTATCTGGAGCCCCTGCCAGCATGGTTGCCTCAGACATTGGTAATCTCCGGCTTCATAAAACCTTTGAGTCACTGCTTTTTGTGAGACCTCTCTGCACAGCCTGTCCAGCGGCTGGGATTTGGCGCTGGTGCCAGCGGGTGGCGGGATGCCCGGCTCTCATGTGGTCAGTCAGTGATGATTGCAGAGTGTTTTATTTGGTGAGTAATTGCCTGTAAAATGAAGGAGCGTCCACAGACATGAGCTCAATATCACAGTGATCCTGCAGAGTATCTCATGTCTGTAAGGTCATCCGACTGTCCCCCAGGAAGGACATCAGGGACCCAGATCCCACATGGACGGCTGAAACAACACCTCAACTCTGTCTGCAAACTCATGGGTCACTGTGAAGGGGAAATCATTGAAGACAATAAAATGTCCTTCATGGCTGATGGACGGCTGTGGAATCTATCATAGAGTCCGTTCTGGAACTTTCCTCATAGATTTTGTGCTCGATTGCTCTTTCTCAGGGTTATAAAGTCTACCTGTAGCTCTAAAAAAACTTTTCTCATGTCCTAGAGACAAGTCAAAAGTTTTGATAGGTCAGGGTGTGAGTGTTCAGATCCCCATCGAATATTAAAAGGGGCACAAGCTTACCGAGGCAATCCCATAGACTAGTGTAGCTATGTAGGTAGGTAGCTAGGTAAGGAGCTATGTAAATAGGTAGGTAAATAGGTAGGTAGCTATGGAGTTTTATCTATCTATCTATCTATATCTCTCTCTCTCTATATATATATATACATATATATATATATATATATATATATATGTATAGGAAGGTAGCTGGGTAGATAGCTATGTAGGTAGGTAAGCAGGTAGCTAGCTATGTAGGTAGGATAGCAGACAGGTAGGTAGCTATGTAGACAGGCAGCCAGTTAGCTTGGTAGGTAGTTCTGTAGGTAGGTTGGTATGTTGGCAGCCAGGTAGATAACTATGTAGGTAGGTTGGTAGCCTGGTAGGTAGCTATGTTGACAGGTTGGTAGCCAGGTAAGTAGCTATGTAGGTCAGAAGATAAATAGGTTTCCCCCCCCCGGAATACTTACCTCATGCCCCTCAGTACAGGCTGGCTGCGTCTTCTTCTTTCGCAGCGCTGACGCTGATGAGTGAACTTAGCTGCTCCGCACTGTGTGAGGACGGAGGTCACCAGTCTCCTCTGTGCTTGGAGAAACTGCTCCCTCTGTCGACATTAGTGAGTGAGCATGTGCCTGTGCGCCTGATGGGCCGCAAACCATATCCCCTCCCCTCGTGCGTCTTCCGCAGTGGCCAGTTTTGCCGAAATGTAGGTAAGCAATGGAAAATAGGTGTAATCTGAGTCCTTTATAACACTATAGATAAGACAGAGATAACTCTGAGTACAGATAATGTAGATGTGACCTGCAGTCCTATGTAACACCACAGATAACACAGTGATAACTCTCTGAGTACAGATAATGTAGTGGATGTGACCTGCAGTCCTATGTAACACCACAGATAACACAGTGATAACTCTCTGAGTACAGATAATGTAGTAGATGTTCCCTGCAGTCCTATGTAACACTATAGATAAGACAGTGATAACTCTCTGAGTACAGATAATGTAGTGGATGTGACTTACAGTCCTATGTAACACCACAGATAACACAGTGATAACTCTCTGTGTACAGATAATGTAGTAGATGTGACCTGCAGTCCTATGTAACATCATAGATAACACAGTGATAACTCTCTGAGTACAGATAATGTAGTAGATGTGACCTGCAGTCCTATGTAACCCCACAGATAACACAGTGATAACTCTCTGAGTACAGATAATGTAGTGGATGTGACCTGCAGTCCTATGTAACACCACAGATAACAGTGATATCTCTGAGTACAGATAATGTATAGATGTTCCCTGCAGTCCTATGTAACACTACAGATAACACAGTGATATCTCTGAGTACAGATAATGTAGTGGATGTGACCTGCAGTCCTATGTAACACCACAGATAACACAGTGATAACTCTCTGTGTACAGATAATGTAGTGGATGTGACCTGCAGTCCTATGTAACACCACAGATAACACAGTGATAACTCTCTGAGGACAGATACTGTAGTAGTGACAGGATGAGGTGTGGGTGACAGCTGTGACAGGGATGATGCTTTTATGTGGAGGCCACAGGGCGGGTGCAGGGATCTGCGGATGTGGTGACTGTACTAGTGAGGATCTTTCTCATGTCAAGGCCGTCTGTCTACTTGAGTGGCATGTGTGTGGCGCGGTTTGTCCTCGATACCACCCGAAGGTATACCGCTGGATCCTGGGCGAGGCACGGGGGCAATAAAGACTCCAACACCAAGTTACGGATAACAGTAGCTTTACTGAGGGTAGACAGATGGTAAAGTCTATACAGTTCAGCCAGGGTCCAGGGAGGTGACCAGTGATGCAGAGACCTTAAGCTGCAAACAAAAGAAATAAGAGAAGGCCCAAGGAGGCGCCTAGTGCATTACCCCAAAAATGTAATCAAAAACCCACATAAAGTGGGGACAAGTAGGGGGTCTGATGAATGGCCGCTCACCTGGAGCGTATATTATACACGCATATAACCTCAGTCTGAGGTAATAGAGGAATCCGTGCAAGCCTGCAGGTCTTCAGGATGGATCCAAAGGGAGATCCTGTTGGTGAACTTGGTAGTAGAAAAAATGACCTTTCGCCAGGCGCTCAGGGATCCAAGGAGATCTCACAACCAAGTCATGGAGGTGGATATGAATTCAAGCTTTATTGGTATACAACAACGCGTTTCGGGGTTAACATACCCCTTCTTCAGATTGACAGATTTGCAGAGACCTTAAGGGCTTGCTGGGACTTGTAGTAGGACTGGACAATTGAATGCAGACCACGCTGACTTGACAGATGACAGGGACTGACTTGACTCATAAAGCTGTGACTTTATCTTACATGACTTGATGGCGGCTGCAGGACTGGACTTTGAGGTCTCCAACACTCTGGACACTCACACTAGACAAGACTGCACTGGACCTCAGCAGAAGAGAGAGAAGCTCCACCCAGGGCTTATATGGGGGAGACTAGCAGGAAGCTCATAGGTCACTCTTGGGATCACCTGGTCACTGGTACCTCCTGGGTAACAATCACATGACAAGTCACATGGTACAACTCTTAAAGGAGTAGTCCAGTGGTGATTCAGTGGTGAGCAACTTATCCCCTATCCTAAGGATAGGGGATAAGTTGCAGATCGCGGGGGGTCCGACCCCTGGGGCCCCCCGCGATCTCCTGTACGGAGCCCCGACAGCCCGCTGGAAGGGGGCGTGTCGACCTCCGCACGAGGCGGCGGCCGACACGCCCCCTCAATACAACTCTATGGCAGAGCCGAAGCGCTGCCTTCGGCAATCTCCGGCTCTGCCATAGAGATGTATTGAGGGGGCGTGTCGGCCGCCGCCTCGTGCGGGGGTCGACACCCGCTATCTCGGCGGAGAGCCGGGGCCCCGTACAGAGAGATCGCAGGGGGCCCCAGCGGTCGGACCCCCCGC
The DNA here is from genome assembly GCF_029499605.1 of Hyla sarda. Lineage (NCBI taxonomy): Eukaryota > Metazoa > Chordata > Amphibia > Anura > Hylidae > Hyla > Hyla sarda. The sequence goes on along the minus strand of NC_079198.1, from coordinate 114,341,125 downwards.
GATCTCAAACTTATCCCCTATCCTTAGGATAGGGGATACGTTTTTCACCACTGGACTACCCCTTTAAAGCAACAAGATATTTATAATACATTACACTGTAGAACATATGTACAGGAGGGAAACAAGTACAAGGGGCCCAGAGGACACTGAGGGGAGGCTGCCTGACAGGACAGCAAGGATACGGGGTAACACCTCACGTACTGGGCCACCACACTGTGATTCACAGAAGAAAAAGCATTGTCCTCCAGAAGTACCGAGTATTTCAGGGAGTCGGCTGATGTGGTGGGAGGCAGTGACCTGTCCATTCATGTGCCAAGTCTTTCTCCCTATTTCCTCTCTAAAAATGCCCTTTTTGCTACATGATAAAATGAAGCAGAAATTAAAGAAGTATTATGGACAAAAACTTATCCCCCATCCGCAGGATAAGGGATAAGTTTTAGATCGCGGGGGGTCCGAGCGCTGGGGCCCCCCCCCGCCATCTCCTGTATGGAGTCCCGGCTCTCCTCCACAGCAGCGCGTCACGACCCCCACCTGAAGCAGAGGCCACCATGCCCCCTCTATATAGCTCTATGGGAGAGCCAAAGATTGCTGAACGGCTCTCCCATAGAGCTACCGTATTTTTCGTCCTATAGGATGCACCGGCGTATAAGACGCACCCAATTTTTAGGGGCAAAATCTAAAAAAATAAAGATTTTGAACCCAATAGTGGTCTTCAACCTGCGGACCTCCAGATGTTGCAAAACTACAACTCCCAGCATGCCCAGACAGCCGTTGGCTGTCCGGGCATGCTGGGAGTTGTAGTTTTGCAACATCTGAAGGTCCGCAGATTGAAGACCACTGCATAGGAGGTAATACTCAAGTGTCCCCGCCGCTCCGGACCTGTCACCGCTGACCTGGATGTCGCTCCATCGCTGTCGCCGTGTCCCCGTCGCTCCGGAACGTCTCTGCTGCCGGCCGGGTATCCTCGCTCTCCGTCGCCGCCATTGCGTCGTTACGCACGCCGACGCACGTACGCGACGACGTGATGACGAGGAAGGAGAGCGCCGGACATACAGGGGATCCCTGAACGGAGAAGACACCGAGGAGGCAAGTAAGGTCCCTCCCGGTGTCCTGTAGGCACTAACCCGGCTATTCAGTCGGGCTGTTTGGGACCGCCGCGGTGAAATCGCGGCGGTCCCGAACAGCCCGACTGAACAGCCGGGTTAGTGTCACTTTCCCTTCAGACGCGGCGGTCAGCTTTGATCGCCGCGTCTGAAGGGTTAATACAGGGCATCACCGCGATCGGTGATGTCCTGTATTAGCCGCGGGTCCCGGACGTTGATGGCTGCAGGGACCGCCGCGACAGGTGTGTGTATTCGCCGACTTTTTCCCCCCAGTTTTGGGGAAGAAAAAGTGCGTCTTATACGGCGAAAAATACGCTATATGGCCTCGGACCCGCGATATCTAAAACGTATTCCCTATACTGCGGATAAGGGATACGTTTTTGTCCTCGATACTTTTACTTTAAGCCGAATTGACACTTGTTTGGCACAGAGATTCATAGCTGGGTATGTATCAATAATGATGTTGCAATGTGTGATTTTCTGTATGTTTTTTGCGTCAAACGAAGCATGGTTGCGCCAAAATGATCAATTGTCGCACACAAGTTTGTAATTTTAGCACATATGCAGCCCTACAAAAGGCGCAGACTCCTGCCCCAGAATTCCAGGCAGCGCTTTCTGACTGTGGCAGTTAAAGGGGTACTCCGGTGAAAAACTTATTATTATTTTTTTTTTTAAATCAACTAGTGCCAGAAAGTTAAACAGATTTGTAAATTACTTCTGTTAAAAAATCTTAATCCTTCCTGTACTTATTAGCTGCTGAATACTGCAGTGGAAATTCTTTTCCGTTTGAAACACTGAACTGTCTGCTGACATCATGAGCACAGTGCTCTCTGCTGACATCTCTGTCCATTTTTAGGAACTGTCCAGAGTAAAAGGAAATCCCCATAGCAAACATATGCTGTTCTGGACAGTTCCTAAAATGGACAGAGAGGTCAGCAGAGAGCACTGTGGTCATGATGTCAGCAGAGAGCTCTGTGTTCCAATAAGAAAATAATTTCCTCTGTAGTATTCAGCAGCTAATAAATACAGGAAGGATTAAGATTTTTTTAATAGAAGTAATTTACAAATCTGTTTAACTTTCTGGCACCAGTTGATTTAAAAAAATAAAAAAATAAAAATAAAAAGTTTTTCACCGGAGTACCCCTTTTACCGCAAAAGCAGGGTCTCCCAGCAGCACAGAGCATTTCAGGAGTGGAATGTGAAGAGTCATTGGAGGTCATCGTGTCTGTAGATTACATGCATTGTTGCTTCTGTTCTGTCAGTATCGGTCTCCATGCAGATAGGGATTCAACGCTGCTTTTAGTTTTACTTTCATGACATCGCAAATAAGGTCAGTGTTTCCCAACCAGGGTGCCTCCAGCTGTTGCAAAACTACAACTCCCAGCATGCTCGGACATCCTTCGGCTGTCCGAGCATGCTGGGAGTTGTAGTTTTGCAACAGCTGGAGGCACCCTGGTTGGGAAGCACTTTCTTAAATGAATAGTGCATTCAGACCGTGAGACGACTACTCCCTCTGGACTCCTCCTCTTGGGGCTTCTCTGTGTGTAAGATATATATATATATATATATATATATATATATATATATATATATATATATATATATATGGCTACTACCTATACCACAGAGTGATATTTGTCAGCGGAGGCAGCCGTCAGGTAAGAGGGTGACTAGAGGTAACATTGTGGGGGCAAATGTCACTAAGAAAGAAAGATCTGCTGGGAGCTGTAATCACTGCCTATGTCAGTGTTTCCCAAGCAGGGTGCCTCCAGCTGTTGCAAAACTACAACTTCCAGCATGCCCGGACAGCCGTTGGCTGTCCGGGCATGCTGGGAGTTGTAGTTTAGCAACAGCTGGAGGCACCCTGCTTGGGAAACAATGGTTTATGTAGAGGACAGGAGCTTCTTCAGGGTCCTATACAGTACATACAGTGTCCTAAATGGAGCCGCCCTCACCCGGTGTCCTAAAGAGCAGCTAAGGCTGGGTTCACATCACGTTTTGGCCATACTGTTTTCAATCCGTTTTTGTAAAGAAAACCGTATGGTAAAAAAACGGATGTAACAGTATGGAAAAAAGTAAACCGTATGCGTTTTCAAACAGTATACTGTTTTTAAAAGTGCATACAGTTCCGTCAGTTTTTATAGAAAAAAACCCATACGTTTTTGAAAATTTTGTCCATTTTTAATGGGAGGGGTCTTGGGTGGGGACTTTAGGATTCAAATGCGCATGTGCAAAGTAAAAACGTATATGTTTTTCCCGTTTGGAACCGTATACATGTGCGTTTCCCATTGACGTCCATGTTAAAAAAAAATGTATGCGGTTGCAGTACGGTTTTTAAACCGGAGTCAAAACCGTGGTTGACCACGATTTTGTCTCCAGTTTAAAAACCGTACTGCAACCGCATACTTGTAGTTCCTCCCTGTACTGTAGGGGGCGCTACCAGACACCAGTCAGTGCATGCACTTCAGTAATACAGGTGATTTACCAGTAAAATGCCCATTCTGATTGGTCGGTTCCTCCAGTTGTGACACGTTTCACAGATCTGGACTGTCTGTACATTGTATGTTGAGTTTGGTTTCAAGTTACGATGGTCCAGAAAAAAACATTGTATGTTGAAACTACTGTATGTTGAGGCCATTGTAAGTTGAGGGATCCCTGTATTATTTATTATTATTATTATTATTATTATTATTATTTTATGCCCTTGAAATACTGCACACCTGATTAGCAACTCTTAGGCTATGTTCACACATTGGATTTTCTGTGCAGAAATCCCGCCTGAAATGTCCGCACGCAGAAATCCCGCAGAAATCAACAGGATTCTGCTGAGCTGTGCACAAGGTGGAATTTCCGTTCCAGATGTTTCCGCCACGGAAATTCCAAATTCCGTGTCCGCAGAAAGAAAGAACCTGTTCATTCTTTCGGTGGATGCCCCACGGAATGCACAGCTGTCTATGAGACGGCGCAAGTGAATCGGAGCGAAAATCGCACCGGAAACCCGCTGCTAGTTACCAGCGTTGCCCTTATAAGGGTACGTTCACACGGCAGATTTTTGGGTGGAATGTCCGCGCGAGAAATTTCCGACAAACATCTCGCAGACATAATACACCGGCTCTAGGACCACTCGGAAATACGTCGCATCCATAGACGGCAATGCGTTTCCGAAACGTGCCAATTCTTCATACAGAGGCCAGAATGGGAACTTCCGTAGCTGATTTTTCCACCGCAGAAATTCCGCCGAATGCAGTACCGGTACAGTAGAATCCGGGCGATTTCGCCCTGTGAATGAGGCCTGGGAGGGGCTGTGCTTGGGGAATAACGTAGATCGTAGCTGACAAGGTTTGGCACCTACATTGTTGGATGTTACTTTCTTGCACAATCTCTCCACTCGAGGGTTAACAATGACTGACACAATCACCATCAAAACTGTCACAAAATGTTCCCTCCTTCTCTATAGCAGTGGTCATCAAATTGTGCACCTCCAGCTGTTGCAAAACTACAACTCCCAGCATGCCCGGACAGCCAACGGCTGTCCGGGTATGCTGGGAGTTGTAGTTTTGCAACAGCTTGAGGTCCACAGTTTGGAGACCGCTGTTCTGTAGTATTGTAATAACCATCACGCGCCCCGGGATGAGCCAGGTGAGGACATCCCTGGAGGATGTGTAATGTTGCTATGTTACTGGTGTTACCTGAGGACGATTCCGGTCTGGGGATTACTCTGTTATGGAGGAAAATGTTCTGCCGATTGTTTTTTGTTGTCACCGGAGATGGGACCGGAGTGTAGGACCTGCGTCTACCCCGGGATGGCAAAAACACTTGAGTGGCCAACGAGTCCTTCCAGCAACAGCTAAAGTGCTGCCACCTATCAGTGAAAGATGGAAGCAGATTCATCACAGGGGCTATTTATGCTCTGTAGACTGTCTAGTCTAAGTTTATTAAACATTAAAGGGGTATTCCATGCAAAAACTTTTTTTATATATATCAACTGGCTCCGGAAAGTTAAACAGATTTGTAAATTACTTCTATTAAAAAATCTTAATCCTTCCAATAGTTATTAGCTTCTGAAGTTTTCTGTCTAACTGCTCAATGATGATGTCACGTCCCGGGAGCTGTGCATGATGGGAGAATATCCCCATAGGAGCTGGACAGCTCCCGGGACGTGAGTCATCAGTAAGCAGTTAGACAGAAAACAGCAACTCAACTTCAGAAGCTAAAAACTATTGGAAGGATTAAGATTTTTTAATAGAAGTAATTTACAAATCTGTTTAACTTTCCGGAGCCAGTTTATATAAAAAAAAGTTTTTGCCTGGAATACCCCTTTAAAGGGCAATGTGAACCTAGCTTAAAGTGGTACTCCCATGGAATTTTTTTTTTTTTTTTAACTCAACTGGTGCCAGAGAGTTAAACAGATTTGTAAATTAAAGGAATATGGATACCGCTCTCACCAGCGCTGGACATCTCTCACACCTGTGCTGCGGACTGCTGGCACCGCCTCCGGCAACTCCTTATGCTAGAAAGAACTCTGTCCGGCACCAAGGTATGGGGTAAAAAAGGCTTGTCTTTATTTATTCCACTGCAGGATACATACAGATCAAGATGTCTGATGTGTTTCGCCCTTAGTCTACGATTAAGCCCAGCAAAGGGCGAAACGCGTCAGTCATCTTGAACTGTATGTATCCTGCAGTGGAATAAATAAAGACAAGCCTTTTTTTACCCCATACCTTGGTGCCGGACGGAGTTCTTTCTAGATTTGTAAATTACTTCTATAAAAAAATCTTAATCCTTCCAGGACTTATTAGCTGCTGAATACTACAGAGGAAATGGTTTTCTTTTTGGAACACAGTGCTCATTGCTGACATCACAAGCACAGTGCTCTCTGCTGACACCTCTGTCCATTTTAGGAACTGTCCAGAGCAGCATATGTTTGCTATGGGGATTTTCTCCTACTATGGACAGTTCTTAAAATGCAAATTAAACGGATCCCTCCAAGGAACAACCCAGGATAGAGGCAGCGCACAAGACTTCAAAGGTAAAATGGTTTATTTACCCGGCATGCAACACGTTTCGCTGGATAACCAGCTTCATGCCTGATGAAGCTGGTTATCCAGCGAAACGCGTTGCATGCCGGGTAAATAAACAATTTTACCTTTGAAGTCTTGTGCGCTGCCTCTATCCTGGGTTGTTCCTTGGAGGGATCCGTTTAATTTGCTTCGCCTGTGTGTCCAGGAGCAGCTGCCGTTCTTCGCCCGTTGCAGGGTTACTTCACGCCTTCACCATAGTTGTACTTGGTCGCAGTACAACTATACTTGGTGAGCAAGTTTTCTTGTTTGTTCATATTCTCTTTGCATTACGGTATCACACTAGGAGCGCTCTCCTTGTTTGTACATAGTTCTTAAAATGGACAGAGATGTCAGCAGAGAGCACTGTGGTCATGATGTCAGCAGAGAGCTCCGTGTTCCAAAAAGAAAACCATTTCCTCTGTAGTATTCAGCAGCTAATAAGTAGTGGAAGGATTAAGATTTTTTAATAGAAGTAATTTACAAATCTGTTTAACTTTCTGGCACCAGTTGATTTAAAATAAAATAAGTTTTCCACCGGAGTACCCCTTTAAGCTAGGTTCACATTGACCTTGTGCTCTGACAAATTCAGCTCTTTTTTTTTTTTTGCGCTAAATGTACCCAGAACGGGACCTGAGCACAACTGACACAACCAGGTCCCCACGGATCTCATTCATATGAATGGGGTCTTTCATAAATCTGGAATTTTACCAGATTTAGCAGAGAAACAAAATGGGAGATGCGCTATTTTTTTCTCCGCCAAACTCTTGTTCTAACGGCCTAACCGATGGAGTTTCATATACGGGGCACAACGGCAAAGTGAACGAGTCCTTACGCCAACTTCGTATCGGACAGCAGAAAAAAAATGTCTAGAACACATAATTTAGCGGGGCTTGAACTTAGGTGAGCCAGTGGTGCATGTCCTCTAAAGTCTCTAAAATTTTTGCGCAGAAATGGCGATATTGCTAAGATTTCCCCATTTCAATGCAAAAATTAAAATTTTTCTTGCCCATGTATGCTGCCCGCGCCAAGAGGGAAGTGAAGAAGGGATGAAAAAGACAGGAAGGAGGCTAGGCTTCGCATAGAGGGGGCGTGTTGGGAGCTTTATATTCGATTTTAGGGCCACCTCGTATATACACATCAGCTTATGGCTGACGATATTTCTGCAACAGGCGCAAGGGCAGCCACAGTCCTGCTACATTTACTGTCTTAGTAAATCCAATCGAGAGAAACTGGGCGGAGCTTCACTTGTGTGTAACGCGCCAAAACGCTGCAGACACTACATGAGCCATGTAGTGCACAGACTGTTCATCAGTTTACCGGTGTGAATTGTGCCTGAATTTTGGTGCATAGTAAATCTGCCTCTGGTAGTGTGGTGACTGATGATGCCCCCTCCCCCCCCCCCCCCCCCCCAGGGACTTTTGTCTCTTGCTGACACTGCATCGTCTGCTGCGGAGAGTTTTCTGACATGTCTCATCACTATATTCATATTACTTTTTAATGTGAAAAGCTGAAATGATGATGAAGCTTTGAATCATTTTCCTGTTCACCGAATAATATATTTTTTACCCAAATGCTCACGTTTCTGTGTTTTCTCTTTTCCAGAGGAAAAAGTTCATTTTCATGACAGTTCGTCTGCTCCACCGTCTCAGCGCATCCGTCTTATTCATCAGATCTTTTCTGAAACTGGTAAGACAATAAATGTTATTGATGTGATAAGTATGATAATAATATTAATGTTTTATATTAACCTGTGATACAGATTTATGTCTTGTAATATCCACTGATAATCCCAGCCCTTCTAACACAGCAAGAGGGCATAACAACTATAATACTGCCTCCTATATACAAGAATATAACAACTATAATACTGCTCCTATGTACAAGAGTATAACAACTATAATACTGCCTTCTATGTACAAGAATATAACAACTATAATACTGCCTCCTATATACAAGAATATAACTACTATAATACTGCTCCTATGTACAAGAATATAACTACTATAATACTGCTCCTATATATAAGAATATAACTACTATAATACTGCCCCTATATACAAGAATATGACTACTATAATACTGCCCCAATATACAAGAATATAACTGCTATAATACTGTTCCTATATACAAGAATAGAACTACTATAATACTGCTCCTATATACAAGAATATAACTACTATAATACTGTCTTCTATATACAAGAATATAACTACTATAATACTGCTCCTGTATACAAGAATATAACTACTATAATACTGCTCATATATACAAGAATATAACTACTATAATACTGCCTCCTATATACAAGAATATAACTACTATAATACTGCTCATATATACAAGAATATAACTACTATAATACTGCCCCTATATACAAGAATATGACTACTATAATACTGCCCCTATATACAAGAATATAACTACTATAATACTGTTCCTATATACAAGAATATAACTACTATAATACTGCTCCTGTATACAAGAATATAACTACTATAATACTGCTCATATATACAAGAATATAACTACTATAATACTGCTCCTATATACAAGAATATAACTACTATAATACTGCTCCTATATACAAGAATATAACTACTATAATACTGCTCCTATATACAAGAATATGACTACTATAATACTGCCCCTATATACAAGAATATAACTACTATAATACTGTTCCTATATACAAGAATATAACTACTATAATACTGCTCCTGTATACAAGAATATAACTACTATAATACTGCTCCTGTATACAAGAATATAACTACTATAATACTGTTCCTATATACAAGAATATAACTACTATAATACTGCTCCTGTATACAAGAATATAACTACTATAATCCTGCTCCTATATACAAGAATATGACTACTATAATCCTGCTCCTATATACAAGAATATGACTACTATAATCCTGCTCCTATATGCAAGAATATAACTACTATAATACTGCTCCTATATACAAGAATATAACTACTATAATACTGCTCCTATATACAAGAATATAACTACTATAATATTGCTCCTATGTACAAGAATATAACTACTATAATACTGCTCATATATACAAGAATATAACTACTATCATACTGCTCCTATATACAAGAATATAACTACTATAATACTGCTCCTATATACAAGAATATAACTACTATAATACTGCTCCTATATACAAGAATATAACTACTATAATACTGCTCCTATGTACAAGAATATAACTACTATAATACTGCTCCTATATACAAGAATATAACTACTATAATACTGCTCCTATATACAAGAATATAACTACTATAATACTGCTCCTATATACAAGAATATAACTACTATAATACTGCTCATATATACAAGAATATAACTACTATAATACTGCTCCTATATACAAGAATATAACTACTATAATACTGCTCCTATATACAAGAATATAACTACTATAATACTGCTCCTATATACAAGAATATGACTACTATAATACTGCCCCTATATACAAGAATATAACTACTATAATACTGTTCCTATATACAAGAATATAACTACTATAATACTGCTCCTGTATACAAGAATATAACTACTATAATACTGCTCCTGTATACAAGAATATAACTACTATAATACTGTTCCTATATACAAGAATATAACTACTATAATACTGCTCCTGTATACAAGAATATAACTACTATAATACTGCTCCTATATACAAGAATATGACTACTATAATCCTGCTCCTATATACAAGAATATGACTACTATAATACTGCTCCTATATGCAAGAATATAACTACTATAATACTGCTCCTATATACAAGAATATAACTACTATAATACTGCTCCTATATACAAGAATATAACTACTATAATACTGCTCCTATATACAAGAATATAACTACTATAATACTGCTCCTATATACAAGAATATAACTACTATAATACTGCTCCTATATACAAGAATATAACTACTATAATACTGCTCCTATGTACAAGAATATAACTACTATAATACTGCTCATATATACAAGAATATAACTACTATCATACTGCTCCTATATACAAGAATATAACTACTATAATACTGCTCCTATATACAAGAATATAACTACTATAATACTGCTCCTATATACAAGAATATAACTACTATAATACTGCTCCTATGTACAAGAATATAACTACTATAATACTGCTCCTATATACAAGAATATAACTACTATAATACTGCTCCTATATACAAAAATATAACTACTATAATACTGCTCCTATATACAAGAATATAACTACTATAATACTGCCTCCTATATACAAGAATAAGTACATAACCAATACAGAAAAGGCAAGTCCTTTTATATAAAAATCTGCTGGGAGCTGTAATCGCTGTCTATGTAGAGGACAGGAGCTTCTTCAGGGTCCTGTACAATACACACAGTGTCCCAAAAATGTAAAATGGAGTCGCCCTCACCTGGTGTCCAAAGGAGCAGCTAACCCTGGCACAGGTAAGGAGTACAGAACATGTAATACCTCCCTGTACTGTAGGGGGCGCTACCAGACAGCCAGTCAGTGCATGCACTTCATACAGATCTTTTACCAGTGAATGCCCATTATGATTGGTCAGTTCTTCCAGCCATTGACATGTTTCACAGATCCTGACTGTCCGTAGCATTGTATGTTGAGTCTGGTTTCAGTAAAGACGGAAAATATTGTAACCTGAGGACATTGTTAAGGGACTACTGTACACAGTGTCCTAAAAAAAAGCAGGCGCAGCTAACCCTGGCACAGGTAAATAGTACAGAACATGTAGTATCTCCCTGTAGGGGGCGCTACCAGACAGCCAATCTGTGCATGGACTTTAGGAATACAGGATGTTACCAGTAAAATGCCCATTCTGATTGGTCGGCCATTTGCACGTTTCACAGATCTGGACTGTCTGTACATTGTATGTGGAGTCTGGTTTCAAGTTACAATGGTCCAGAAAAGACTATCGTATGTTGAAAATTCTTGTTATATTCTTGCATATTGGAGCAATAATATAGTAGTTATATTCTTGTATATAGGGGGCAGTATTATAGTAGTTATATTCTTGTATATAGGAGGCAGTATTATAGTAGTTATATTCTTGTATATAGGAGCAGTATTATAGTAGTTATATTCTTGTATATAGGAGCAGTATTATAGTAGTTATATTCTTGTATATAGGAGCAGTATTATAGTAGTTATATTCTTGTACATAGGAGCAGTATTATAGTAGTTATATTCTTGTATATAGGAGGCAGTATTATAGTAGTTATATTCTTGTATATAGGGGGCAGTATTATAGTAGTTATATTCTTGTATATAGGAGCAGTATTATAGTAGTTATATTCTTGTATGTAGGAGCAGTATTATAGTAGTTATATTCTTGTATATATGAGCAGTATTATAGTAGTTATATTCTTGTATATAGGAGGCAGTATTATAGTAGTTATATTCTTGTATATAGGGGCAGTATTATAGTAGTTATATTCTTTTATATAGGAGCAGTATTATAGTAGTTATATTCTTGTATATAGGGGGCAGTATTATAGTAGTTATATTCTTGTATATAGGAGGCAGTTTTATAGTAGTTATATTCTTGTATATAGGGGCAGTATTATAGTAGTTATATTCTTGTATATAGGAGCAGTATTATAGTAGTTATATTCTTGTATATAGGGGCAGTATTATAGTAGTTATATTCTTGTATATAGGAGCAGTATTATAGTAGTTATATTCTTGTATATAGGGGGCAGTATTATAGTAGTTATATTCTTGTACATAGGAGGCAGTATTATAGTAGTTATATTCTTGTATATAGGAGGCAGTATTATAGTAGTTATATTCTTGTATATAGCAGCAGTATTATAGTTATATTCTTGTATATAGGAGGCAGTATTATAGTAGATATATTCTTGTATATAGGAGCAGTATTATAGTAGTTATATTCTTGTATATAGGAGCAGTATTATAGTAGTTATATTCTTGTACATAGGTGGCAGTATTATAGTAGTTATATTCTTATATATAGGAGCAGTATTATAGTAGTTATATTCTTGTATATATGAGCAGTATTATAGTAGTTATATTCTTGTACATAGGAGGCAGTATTATAGTATATCCTTGTATATTAGTAGGCAGTATTATAGTATATCCTTGTATATTAGGAGGCAGTATTATAGTATATCCTTGTATATTAGGAGGCAGTATTATCGTATATCTTTGTATATTAGGAGGCAGTATTATAGTATATCCTTGTATATTAGGAGGCAGTATTATAGTATATCCTTGTATATTAGGAGGCAGTATTATAGTATATCCTTGTATATTAGGAGGCAGTATTATAGTAGTTATATTCTTGTATATAGGAGGCAGTATTATAGTAGTTATATTCTTGTATATAGGAGCAGTATTATAGTAGTTATATTCTGTATATAGGAGCAGTATTATAGTAGTTATATTCTTGTATATAGAAGCAGTATTATAGTAGTTATATTCTTGTATATAGGAGGCAGTATTATAGAAGTTATATTCTTGTATATAGGAGCAGTATTATAGTAGTTATATTCTTGTACATAGGAGCAGTATTATAGTAGTTATATTCTTGTACATAGGAGCAGTATTATAGTATATCCTTGTATATTAGGAGGCAGTATTATAGTATATCCTTGTATATTAGGAGGCAGTATTATAGTATATCCTTGTATATTAGGAGGCAGTATTATAGTATATCCTTGTATATTAGGAGGCAGTATTATAGTATATCCTTGTATATTAGGAGGCAGTATTATAGTATATCCTTGTATATTAGGAGGCAGTATTATAGTATATCCTTGTATATTAGGAGGCAGTATTATAGTATATCTTTGTATATTAGGAGGGCAGTATTATAGTATATCCTTGTATATTAGGAGGCAGTATTATAGTATATCCTTGTACATAGGAGCAGTATTATAGTATATCCTTGTACATAGGAGGCAGTATTATAGTATATCCTTGTATATTAGGAGGCAGTATTATAGTATATCTTTGTATATTAGGAGGGCAGTATTATAGTATATCCTTGTATATTAGGAGGCAGTATTATAGTATATCCTTGTATATTAGGAGGGCAGTATTATAGTATATCCTTGTATATTAGGAGGCAGTATTATAGTATATCCTTGTATATTAGGAGGGCAGTATTATAGTATATCCTTGTATATTAGGAGGCAGTATTATAGTATATCCTTGTATATTAGGAGGGCAGTATTATAGTATATCCTTGTATATTAGGAGGCAGTATTATAGTATATCCTTGTATATTAGGAGGGCAGTATTATAGTATATCCTTGTATATTAGGAGGGCAGTATTATAGTATATCCTTGTATATTAGGAGGCAGTATTATAGTATATCCTTGTATATTAGGAGGCAGTATTATAGTATATCCTTGTATATTAGGAGGCAGTATTATAGTATATCCTTGTACATAGGAGCAGTATTATAGTATATCCTTGTACATAGGAGCAGTATTATAGTATATCCTTGTATATTAGGAGGCAGTATTATAGTATATCTTTGTATATTAGGAGGCAGTATTATAGTATATCTTTGTATATTAGGAGGCAGTATTATAGTATATCCTTGTATATTAGGAGGGCAGTATTATAGTATATCCTTGTATATTAGGAGGCAGTATTATAGTATATCCTTGTATATTAGGAGGCAGTATTATAGTATATCTTCGTATATTAGGAGGCAGTATTATAGTATATCCTTGTATATTAGGAGGCAGTATTATAGTATATCCTTGTATATTAGGAGGGCAGTATTATAGTATATCCTTGTATATTAGGAGGCAGTATTATAGTATATCTTTGTATATTAGGAGGGCAGTATTATAGTATATCCTTCTGTATTAGGAGGCAGTATTATAGTATATCCTTGTATATTAGGAGGCAGTATTATAGTATATCCTTGTATATTAGGAGGGCAGTATTATAGTATATCCTTGTATATTAGGAGGCAGTATTATAGTATATCTTTGTATATTAGGAGGGCAGTATTATAGTATATCCTTCTGTATTAGGAGGCAGTATTATAGTATATCCTTGTACATAGGAGGCAGTATTATAGTATATCCTCGTATATTAGGAGGGCAGTATTATAGTATATCCTTGTATATTAGGAGGCAGTATTATAGTATATCCTTGTATATTAGGAGGCAGTATTATAGTATATCCTTGTACATAGGAGGCAGTATTATAGTATATCCTTGTATATTAGGAGGGCAGTATTATAGTATATCCTTGTATATTAGGAGGGCAGTATTATAGTATATCCTTGTATATTAGGAGGCAGTATTATAGTATATCCTTGTATATTAGGAGGCAGTATTATAGTATATCCTTGTATATTAGGAGGCAGTATTATAGTATATCTTTGTATATTAGGAGGCAGTATTATAGTATATCCTTGTATATTAGGAGGCAGTATTATAGTATATCCTCGTATATTAGGAGGCAGTATTATAGTATATCCTCGTATATTAGGAGGGCAGTATTATAGTATATCCTTGTATATTAGGAGGCAGTATTATAGTATATCCTTGTATATTAGGAGGCAGTATTATAGTATATCCTTGTATATTAGGAGGCAGTATTATAGTATATCCTTGTATATTAGGAGGCAGTATTATAGTATATCCTTGTATATTAGGAGGCAGTATTATAGTATATCCTTGTATATTAGGAGGCAGTATTATAGTATATCCTCGTATATTAGGAGGGCAGTATTATAGTATATCCTTGTATATTAGGAGGCAGTATTATAGTATATCCTTGTATATTAGGAGGCAGTATTATAGTATATCCTTGTATATTAGGAGGCAGTATTATAGTATATCTTTGTATATTAGGAGGCAGTATTATAGTATATCCTTGTATATTAGGAGGCAGTATTATAGTATATCCTCGTATATTAGGAGGCAGTATTATAGTATATCCTCGTATATTAGGAGGGCAGTATTATAGTATATCCTTGTATATTAGGAGGCAGTATTATAGTATATCCTTGTATATTAGGAGGCAGTATTATAGTATATCCTTGTATATTAGGAGGCAGTATTATAGTATATCCTTGTATATTAGGAGGCAGTATTATAGTATATCCTTGTATATTAGGAGGGCAGTATTATAGTATATCCTTGTATATTAGGAGGCAGTATTATAGTATATCCTTGTATATTAGGAGGGCAGTATTATAGTATATCCTTGTATATTAGGAGGCAGTATTATAGTATATCCTTGTATATTAGGAGGGCAGTATTATAGTATATCCTGTATATTAGGAGGGCAGTATTATAGTATATCCTTGTATATTAGGAGGCAGTATTATAGTATATCCTCGTATATTTGGAGGGCAGTATTATAGTATATCCTTGTATATTAGGAGGCAGTATTATAGTATATCCTCGTATATTAGGAGGGCAGTATTATAGTATATCCTTGTATATTAGGAGGCAGTATTATAGTATATCCTTGTATATTAGGAGGGCAGTATTATAGTATATCCTTGTATATTAGGAGGCAGTATTATAGTATATCCTTGTATATTAGGAGGGCAGTATTATAGTATATCCTGTATATTAGGAGGGCAGTATTATAGTATATCCTTGTATATTAGGAGGCAGTATTATAGTATATCCTCGTATATTAGGAGGCAGTATTATAGTATATCCTTGTATATTAGGAGGCAGTATTATAGTATATCCTTGTACATAGGAGGCAGTATTATAGTATATCCTTGTATATTAGGAGGGCAGTATTATAGTATATCCTTGTATATTAGGAGGCAGTATTATAGTATATCCTTGTATATTAGGAGGCAGTATTATAGTATATCCTCGTATATTAGGAGGGCAGTATTATAGCAGTTACAGTTCTTGCTGCAGGAAGTTACAGTCTTCCCCATGTTGTTGTGATTCCGTCAGTCAGGTGACAGGTGACCCGCTGTAGCGATGACATGCACAGGATTCCAGTGTGATGAGCGGATCAGGATCTAGCCCCGTCATTCTTCCCCATCTGACACCTATTCAGGTGAAGTGTCCTTTCGTCTTAAGTCATCATCTATAAATGATTCAGGAAATGTTGAGTTTTCTTTTTTGTTCTTTTTAAAGAACTGCGCCATAATAACATTTCCAGGTACTTGCAGGTAATGTTTTGTCACACACCTTGAAAGCTATAAATACAGAGTGGGCCAAAAAAATGTATGCAAACTTCAACAAGGAAATTTTCTGCATGAAAGCTTTATTACCGGATGTATACGTCAAAGGGTAGCTGTAAATCATGTGTGAGATCTTTGGTCAGCTGACTGTCTACAGCAGTGTTTCCCCACCAGTATGCCTCCAGCTGTTGCAAAACTACAACTCCCAGCATGCCTGGACAGCCAAAGGTTGTCCAGGCCATGCTGGGAGTTGTAGTTTTGCAACAGCTGGAGGTACAGTAGTTGGAAAACACTTGTCTAAGGTATCTGGGGGGCTCCCAACTCTCCACATACCTATGATGTCAGTAAAGAGAAGAGTCAGGCGACCCTTTTAGTCTTAAAGGCATAAGCCAACACCAGATCTGTCTGATTTTTATCCAGTTTTCTACAGTATACCACATTCATCAGGGTTTCCCCACAGGTAGATGTCAAGGAGTGCCAAGTCAGAGGAACAAGGAGGAAATTCAAAAACAAATAGCGTGTTAACGCACCCTTAAGGTACGTTCACATGGGCAGATTACCTGCGGAATTTCCACAGCCTGTTTTCTGCGGAAAATCCGCAACGGATTTTGCTACCTTTGACTTCAATGGGTCTGAAGGAAAATCTGAAAACCTGCCTCTATTGCGGATTTTCTGCAGATCCATTGAAGTCAATGGTAGCAAAATCTGCTGCGGATTTTCCTCAGCAAATACGCTGCGGAAATTCCGCAGGTAATCCCCCCCGTGTGAACGTGCCCTTAGACAGGAAATTAAGCCTACTGGGTTTAACTTACCCTTAGTCGTATGACTAAGGTACAAGTTGGGTACGACTAAGGGTAAGATACACCTGAAATGCGTCAATTCTGTCTTACCAATGTTGCTTGGTGTGTTTTGGAACAAACTTGCAAGATTTTATGCAACATTGCCACGCTGTAATTTTCTTCTTTTGTTTTCATTAAACACAATTATTACTGAACCAATTTGGGCTTTATCAGACCAAATTATTTTCTCCACAAACTTTCCAACCTCATGTACCATGCGTTGCTCATTCTTCAGGCTGAAATACTTGCGGAACATATTGCAGTCTATTGGAGACTGCAGTGTCCGTGCGGTCCTAGTGCAGACTTATTCATTCGGCGCTGGCCGCACTCGGAATCTTCGGGCGGAAATTTTCTGCCCAGAGATTCCGCAGTGTGAACCCGGCCTTATAAGAGGAGCGACTGATATCAGTCACATATTAAGTAAATGTGTCTGGAGGTTATATCAGTGCTGGAGCATTATAAGGCTACATTTCCACAGTTTTTGAGCCAAAGCCAGAAACGTATTCAAAAGGAATAGGACATATAAAGGAAGGACTTACACTTCTCCTCCATTATGGATCCACTTCTGACTTTGGCTTAAAAACTGCCAGAAAAAAAACCAAATGGAATTTTAGCCTAAGGCTGCGTTCACATCACGATTTCTCCATCCGACTTGAGTAAACGATTTTTATAACTTATATAAAGTCGGATCCATTGACCTCCATTAAAAAAAATCGGATCCATTACACACATCCGATTGGATCCGCATCCGATTTCACACGATTTTTTGTTCAGGTCTGAAATCGTGGTCAACCCCGATTTCAGACCCGAACAAAAATTGTGTGAAATCAGATGCGGATCCAATCGGATGTGTCTAATGGATCCGATTTTTTTTTAATGGAGGTCAATGGATCCGACCTTATATACGATTTCATACGATTATAAGTTATAAAAATAGTTTTACTCAAGTCGGATGGAGAAATCGTGATGTGAACGCAGCCTAAGAGGAATTCTATGGGGAGGATTTCCCAATAGCTGTGCTGAGGAAAAATTGACCGGTTGCCCATAGCAACCAATCAGATCGCATTGTTTCATTTTTCAAAACGGCCTCTGAAAAAATGAAAGAAGCGATCTGATTGGTTGCTATGGGCAACTGGTCAACTTTTCCTCAGCACGGGTTGTGAGAAATCTTCCCATGTGCTTTGTTTCTTTACGCTAAAGTTTTGTGGTAAAATTGTGTGCGCACATGTTGCTCATAAGCCACGGTCGCTGTAGAAGACAACACACTTTTCGCTAAATCCCCATCCCCCCTTGTCTAGTGAGGCACGTAAGGTGTCTAAAACGCATAATAAATCTGGCACATTGCACGTACTTTACGTTTTTTTGGGCACATATTAAGCCAGAATTTTTATATTCTTATGTCAGTAAAGCCAACCATTCCCCCATATGTATAACATTACATGATGGGGGTTGTAGTTTCCCCTTTGTATGACACTTGATGGGTGTAGAAACAGTTTGCCCGTGATTGGTTGTTTTTTTAGCCGCTTGCTTTGCCTGCGGGGTATTTATATAAGGATTTTGGGCCATTACCTCACATCCTTTTCTGTCACTTTCCACAATGCGGAGAGTGACAGGGTGTAAAGTGTATATGGTGACGTCTCATGACAGCACCGATACCCGCACGTCGCTGCATTTTATGTTTCCGGGTGACGTTCACAAGATTAACCCCTTCAGTGTAATCTGCTGCCGGAATGAAAGTACAACTATCTTTTAATGACGTAGCAGTGCTGAGTGTGTTGGTTCACCTTAATATGATATCATGAAGTGTTTCTCTATAGGACTGTCCACAGGGAACATCTTAACATCTACTACATTATATGAACGCAAAGTTATCACTGTGTTATCTGTGAAGTTATGTAAGGCTAAAGCAGTGTTTCCCAACCAGGGTGCCTGCAGCTGTTGCAAAACTACAACTCCCAGCATGCCCGGACAGCCAATGGCTGTCCGGGCATGCTGGGAGTTGTAGTTTTGCAACAGCTGCAGGCACCCCTGGTTGGAAAACACTGACCTATACTATATACTACAATATAGTCCAACATGCTGGGAGTTGTAGTTTTGCAACAGCTGGAGGCACCCCTGGTTGGGAAACACTGACCTATACTATATACTACAATATAGTCCAACATGCTGGGAGTTGTAGTTTTGCAACAGCTGGAGGCACCCCTGGTTGGAAAACACTGACCTATACTATATACTACAATATAGTCCAACATGCTGGGAGTTGTAGTTTTGCAACAGCTGGAGGCACCCCTGGTTGGAAAACACTGACCTATACTATATACTACAATATAGTCCAACATGCTGGGAGTTGTAGTTATGCAACAGCTGGAGGCACTCTGGTTGGGAAACACTGACCTATACTATATACTACTATATGGTCCAACATACTGGGAGTTTTCGTTTAGCAACAGCTGGAGGCACCCCTGGTTGGAAAACACAGACCTATACTATACACTACTATATGGTCCAACATGCTGGGAGTTGTAAATTTGCAACAGCTGGAGGCACCCCTGGTTGGGAAACACTGAACTATACTATATACTACAAAATAGTCCAACATGCTGGGAGTTGTAGATTTGAAACAGCTGGAGGCACTCTGGTTGGAAAACACTGAACTATACTATATACTACAATATAGTCCAACATGCTGGGAGTTGTAGTTATGCAGCAGCTGGAGGCACTCCTGGTTGGGAAACACTGACCTATACTATATACTACAATATAGCCCAACATGCTGGGAGTTGTAGTTAAGCAACAGCTGGAGGCACCCCTGGTTTGGAAACACTGACCTATACTATATACTACAATATAGTCCAACATGCTGGGAGTTGTAGATTTGCAACAGCTGGAGGCACCCCTGGTTGGGAAACACTGGGCTAAAGGAAGAAAAACACTGGAGATAGTAGGAAGCAGGGTGAAGGCAGTGTATTCTTCATTGTGGTGTGCATGGTATGGCGGTATTATTTATGAAGCCACATTTGGTTTGTGGACCTCTCCTCCTGCCCTGACATATTATTATTAGTGACAGTGGTTCAAGAATGCTAATCTGCTTTATGGTAAGATAACATTCTTATTGGATATAGTTAGCAGCACAATTTACATCTACAGTGTGACATCATTATATAGGATAAGGAAGACAATGGAGTAATAAGCTCACCTGGCCTCTGTGCACAGAAAACAATCTTTTCCAGCAATATGAGCGAAAAAACTATTCTGACACTTCAGGTAGAGAAGAAATTTAAATAAAGTCCATGAAAATGGCAAGAAGTAGAAAAATCAAGATGTGGAAAAGAGGAACTGATCGACGCATTTCTGGCTACACTAGCCCTTACTCATGATCACAAGTAAGGGCTCCTGAGTAAGATGATAAGTAAGGGCTCCTGAGTAAGATGATAAGGGCTCCTGAGTAAGATCATAAGTAAGGGCTCCTGAGTAAGATCATAAGTAAGGGCTCCTGAGTAAGATGATAAGTAAGGGCTCCTGAGTAAGATGATTAGTAAGGGCTCCTGAGTAATATGATTAGTAAGGGCTCCTGAGTAAGATGATAAGTAAGGACTCCTGAGTAAGATGATAAGTAAGGGCTCCTGAGTAAGATGATTAGTAAGGGCTCCTGAGTAAGATGATTAGTAAGGGCTCCTGAGTAAGATCATAAGTAAGGGCTCCTGAGTAAGATGATAAGTAAGGGCTCCTGAGTAAGATGATAAGTAAGGGCTCCTGAGTAATATGATTAGTAAGGGCTCCTGAGTAAGATGATTAGTAAGGGCTCCTGAGTAAGATGATAAGTAAGGGCTCCTGAGTAAGATGATAAGTAAGGGCTCCTGAGTAAGATAAGTAAGGGCTCCTGAGTAAGATGGTAAGTAAGGGCTCCTGAGTAAGATGATAAGTAAGGGCTCCTGAGTAAGATGATAAGTAAGGGCTCCTGAGTAAGATGATAAGTAAGGGCTCCTGAGTAAGATGATAAGTAAGGGCTCCTGAGTAAGATGATAAGTAAGGGCTCCTGAGTAAGATGATTAGTAAGGGCTCCTGAGTAAGATGATTAGTAAGGGCTCCTGAGTAAGATAAGTAAGGGCTCCTGAGTAAGATGATAAGGGCTCCTGAGTAAGATGATAAGTAAGGGCTCCTGAGTAAGATGATTAGTAAGGGCTATTGAAGCCAGAAATACGTCGGTCTGTTCTTCATTTCCTCTCCTTGCCTCTTCCACTTTACATACCTGTTTGGCATTTTAATGGATTGCAGTAACATTTATTCTTTACCTGAAGTTCTGAAAGGGAAGTGGCACAGACTCAAATGAACTACTGTATGTAATGCAGAGCCCAAAAGATGTGCTATGTAGTGTGGAGCCTTAAAGATGAGCAGCGGAGCGCAGAGCCTCAAAGTTAAAAGATGTAGTGCAGAACATTAGAGGTAAGCACTGTAATGCAGAGCCTAAAAGCACAACAATGTAGTGCAGGGACTCAGAGCTGGGCAATGTAGTGCAGGGACTCAGAGCTGGGCAATGTAGTGTGGACCCTTGGGGCTAGGCAATGTTGTGCAGAGACTTAGAGCTGGGCAATGTAGTGCAGAGCATTAGAGGAGAGCAATGTAGTGCAGAGCATTAGAGGTGATCATTGTAGTGCAGAGCATTAGAGGTAAGCACTGTAATGCAGAGCCTAAAAGCCAAACAATGTAGTGCATGGACTGAGAGCTGGGCAATGTAGTGTGGACCCTTCGGGCTAGGCAATGTTGTGCAGAGCATTAGAGGTGAGCAATGTAGTGCAGATCATTAGAGGAGAGCAATGTAGTGCAGAGCATTAGAGGTGAGCAATGTAGTGCAGAGCATTAGAGGAGAGCAATGTAGTGCAGAGCATTAGAGGTGAGCAATGTAGTGCAGAGCATTAGAGGAGAGCAATGTAGTGCAGAGCATTAGAGGAGAGCAATGTAGTGCAGAGCATTAGAGGAGAGCAATGTAGTGCAGAGCATTAGAGGAGAGCAATGTAGTGCAGAGCATTAGAGGTGAGCAATGTAGTGCAGAGCATTAGAGGAGAGCAATGTAGTGCAGAGCATTAGAGGAGAGCAATGTAGTGCAGAGCATTAGAGGTGAGCAATGTAGTGCAGAGCATTAGAGGAGAGCAATGTAGTGCAGAGCATTAGAGGAGAGCAATGTAGTGCAGAGCATTAGAGGAGAGCAATGTAGTGCAGAGCATTAGAGGAGAGCAATGTAGTGCAGAGCATTAGAGGTGAGCAATGTAGTGCAGAGCATTAGAGGAGAGCAATGTAGTGCAGAGCATTAGAGGAGAGCAATGTAGTGCAGAGCATTAGAGGTGAGCAATGTAGTGCAGAGCATTAGAGGAGAGCAATGTAGTGCAGAGCATTAGAGGTGATCATTGTAGTGCAGAGCATTAGAGGTGATCATTGTAGTGCAGAGCATTTGAGGTGATCATTGTAGTGCAGAGCATTAGAGGTGAACAATGTAGTGCAGAGCATTTGAGGTGATCATAGTATTGCAGAGCATTAGAGGTGATCATAGTAGTGCAGAGCATTAGAGGTGAACAATGTAGTGCAGAGCATTAGAGGTGATCATTGTAGTGCAGAGCATTTGAGGTGAACAATGTAGTGCAGAGCATTTGAGGTGAACAATGTAGTGCAGAGCATTTGAGGTGAACAATGTAGTGCAGAGCATTTGAGGTGAACAATGTAGTGCAGAGCATTTGAGGTGAACAATGTAGTGCAGAGCATTTGAGGTGAAAAATGTAGTGCAGAGCATTTGAGGTGAAAAATGTAGTGCAGAGCATTAGAGGTGAAAAATGTAGTGCAGAGCATTAGAGGTGAACAATGTAGTGCAGAGCATTAGAGGTGAACAATGTAGTGCAGAGCATTAGAGGTGAACAATGTAGTGCAGAGCATTAGAGGTGAACAATGTAGTGCAGAGCATTAGAGGTGAACAATGTAGTGCAGAGCATTAGAGGTGAACAATGTAGTGCAGAGCATTAGAGGTGATCATAGTAGTGCAGAGCATTAGAGGTGAACAATGTAGTGCAGAGCATTAGAGGTGAACAATGTAGTGCAGAGCATTAGAGGTGATCATAGTATTGCAGAGCATTTGAGGTGATCATAGTATTGCAGAGCATTTGAGGTGAACAATGTAGTGCAGAGCATTAGAGGTGAACAATGTAGTGCAGAGCATTTGAGGTGATCATAGTAGTGCAGAGCATTAGAGGTGATCATAGTAGTGCAGAGCATTAGAGGTGAACAATGTAGTGCAGAGCATTAGAGGTGAACAATGTAGTGCAGAGCATTAGAGGTGATCATAGTATTGCAGAGCATTTGAGGTGATCATAGTATTGCAGAGCATTTGAGGTGAACAATGTAGTGCAGAGCATTTGAGGTGAACAATGTAGTGCAGAGCATTAGAGGTGAACAATGTAGTGCAGAGCATTAGAGGTGAACAATGTAGTGCAGAGCATTAGAGGTGAACAATGTAGTGCAGAGCATTTGAGGTGAACAATGTAGTGCAGAGCATTTGAGGTGAACAATGTAGTGCAGAGCATTAGAGGTGAACAATGTAGTGCAGAGCATTAGAGGTGAACAATGTAGTGCAGAGCATTTGAGGTGATCATAGTAGTGCAGAGCATTAGAGGTGAACAATGTAGTGCAGAGCATTAGAGGTGAACAATGTAGTGCAGAGCATTTGAGGTGAACAATGTAGTGCAGAGCATTTGAGGTGAACAATGTAGTGCAGAGCATTTGAGGTGAACAATGTAGTGCAGAGCATTTGAGGTGAACAATGTAGTGCAGAGCATTAGAGGTGAACAATGTAGTGCAGAGCATTTGAGGTGATCATAGTAGTGCAGAGCATTTGAGGTGAACAATGAAGTGCAGAGCATTTGAGGTGATCATAGTAGTGCAGAGCATTAGAGGTGAACAATGTAGTGCAGAGCATTTGAGGTGATCATAGTAGTGCAGAGCATTTGAGGTGAACAATGTAGTGCAGAGCATTAGAGGTGAACAATGTAGTGCAGAGCATTTGAGGTGAACAATGTAGTGCAGAGCATTTGAGGTGAACAATGTAGTGCAGAGCATTAGAGGTGAACAATGTAGTGCAGAGCATTAGAGGTGAACAATGTAGTGCAGAGCATTTGAGGTGAACAATGTAGTGCAGAGCATTTGAGGTGAACAATGTAGTGCAGAGCATTAGAGGTGAACAATGTAGTGCAGAGCATTAGAGGTGAACAATGTAGTGCAGAGCATTAGAGGTGAACAATGTAGTGCAGAGCATTTGAGGTGATCATAGTAGTGCAGAGCATTTGAGGTGAACAATGTAGTGCAGAATGTGAAGTGCAGCGTCGAGTTCTATTATGTCACATAGTTACTGAGTGATTCTTTATTTATGAAGCGGAAATGTCCTTTAATTACAACACAAAAGCCAATAAAACAATGGAAGATTTCACCGCCACAATACGAGGAGTATTTCCTTATCAGATTGTTATACGGAATTAGTCACCTACAGGAACCAACAGTAATCTCCATGTAAGATCTGTATAATAGATGTAGGGAGTGTATCCGAGCAATGTATCTACAGGCGTTATACAAAGTCATCTACCACACATCAATGTATTCAATAAAATATATACAAGGGTCCCTCAAGTTACAATATTAATTGCTTCCAGGACGACCATTGTATGTTGAAACCATTGTATGTTGAGACCAGAACTCTATGGAAACCTGGTAATTGGTTCTGAAGCCCCAAAATGTCATCCAAAAATAGGAAAAAGTGAGGATTAAAGATAAATAAGTAGATAACTAATATAGATAAAGCAAATCCTTATATATAAAAGTAATAAAGATCTGCTGGGAGCTGTAAATTACTGTCTATGTCAGTGTTTCCCAGCCAGGGTGCCTCCAGCTGTTGCAAAACTACAGCTCCCAGCATGCCCGGACAGCCTTCGGCTGTCCGGGCATGCTGAGAGTTGTAGTTTTGGAACAGCTGGAGGCACCCTCTTTGGGAAACACTGGTCTATGTAGAGGACAGGAGCTTCTTCAGGGTCCTGTACAGAACACACAATGTCTTAAAAAAAAAAAAAGGAAAATGGAGTCGCCCTTACCTGATGTCCAAAGAAGCAGATAACCCTGGTACAAGTAAAGTGTACAGAACATGTACCTTATATACTCGAGTATAAGCCGACCCGAGTATAAGCCGAGACCCCTAATTTCAACCCAAAATCCCAAGAAAAGTTATTGACTCGAGTATAAGCCTAGGGTGGGAAATACCTCATCCCTCCCTGTCATCATCCAGACCCGTCATTAACATCCTCATCATCATCCCCTTGTCATCATCCCACACATCCCCCCTTCATCATCCCCTTATCATCCCACACATCCCCCCTTCATCATCCCCTTGTCATCATCCCACACATCCCCCCTTCATCATCCCCTTATCATCCCGCACATCCCCCCTTCATCATCCCCTTATCATCCCACACATCCCCCCTTCATCATCCCCTTATCATCCCACACATCCCCCCTTCATCATCCCCTTATCATCCCACACATCCCCCCTTCATCATCCCCTTGTAATCATCCCCACCCCCCTTCATCATCCCCACACCCCCCCCCCTTCATCATCCTCTTCTCATCATTCGCCCTCAGTGGTCTTCAACCTGCGGACCTCCAGAGGTTTCAAAACTACAACTCCCAGCAAGCCCGGGCAGCCATCGGCTGTCCGGGCTTGCTGGGAGTTGTAGTTTTGAAACCTCCGGAGGTCCGCAGGTTGAAGACCACTGCGGCCTTCAACATCATCCAGCCCCCTCTCCCCCCCTTTAGTTCTGAGTACTCACCTCCGCTCGGCGCTGGTCCGGTCCTGCAGGACTGTCCGGTGAGGAGGTGGTCCGGTGGGGAGGTGGTCCGGGCTGCTATCTTCACCGGGGGCGCCTCTTCTCCGCGCTTCCGGCCCGGAATAGAGGCGTTGCCTTGACAATGACGCAGAATTACGTTGGCAATGAACGCACCTCTGCGTCGTTGTCACGGCAACGTGACTATTCTGAGGCCGGGCCCGAAGCGCTTAGAAGAGGCCTCCCCGGTGAAGATAGCAGCCCGGAACCAGTATCCCACCGGACGACCTCCCCACCGGACAGTCCTGCAGCACCGGACCAGCGCCGAGCGGAGGTGAGTATTCAGAACTAAAGGGGGTGAGAGGGGGCTGGATGATGTTGAAGGCCGCAGTGGTCTTCAACCTGCGGACCTCCGGAGGTTTCAAAACTACAACTCCCAGCAAGCCCGGACAGCCGATGGCTGCCCGGGCTTGCTGGGAGTTGTAGTTTTGAAACCTCTGGAGGTCCGCAGGTTGAAGACCACTGCGGGTGGGGGAGTTCACTCGAGTATAAGCCGAGGGGGGTGTTTTCAGCACGAAAAATCGTGCTGAAAAACTCGGCTTATACTCGAGTATATACGGTAATTCCTCCCTGTACTGTAGGGGGCTCTACCAGACATCAGTCAGTGCATACACTTCAGTAATACAGGTAAAGAGTACAGAACATGTAATATCTCCCTGTACTGTAGGGGGCGCTACCAGACACCAGTCAGTGCATGCACTTCAGTAATACAGGTAAAGAGTACAGAACATTTAATACCTCCCTGTACTGTAGGGGGCGCTACCAGACATCAGTCAGTGCATGCACTTTAGGACTACAGGGGTTTTACCAGTGAATACCTATTCTGATTGGTCGGTTCTTCCGGCCGTTGACACGTTTTGCAGATTCCATAGCATTGTATGTTGAGTCTGGTTTCAAGTTACAATGGTCCAGAAAAGACTATTGTATGTTAAAACTATTGTAAGTTGAGGGATCACTTGTATGTTTTATATTCACTTTCAATTAAAAACAGGTATATAAAACCATCAGTATTGGTATTCATTAATGGGGAACTCCGCTGCCACAGCGTTCAGAACATTGTGTTACGAATGCTTGGAGCGTGACGTCACGCCACTCCCCCTCAATGCAAGTCTATGGGAGGGGGTGTGACGGCCACACCCCTTCTCCCATAGACATGCATTGATGGGTTGTGGCGTGATGTCACTAGTAGAGATGAGCGAACTTACAGTAAATTCGATTCGTCACGAACTTCTCGGCTCGGCAGTTGATGCCTTTTCCTGCATAAATGAGTTTAGCTTTCAGGTGCTCTGGTGGGCTGGAAAAGGTGGATACAGTCCTAGGAAAGAGTCTCCAGCCCACCGGAGCACCTGAAAGCTGAACTCATTTATGCAGGAAAAGTCATCAACTGCTGAGCCGAGAAGTTCGTGACGAATCGAATTTACTGTAAGTTCGCTCATCTCCAGTCACGAGGGGTGTGGCCATGACGTCACGACCCCCACCGCCTGCACCCAGTGTTCTCAACGAATGCCGGGTGCTGTACATTGATCGTGGGGGTCCCAGCTGCGGGACCCCTGTGATCAGACATCTTATGGGGATAAGATGTCTAGGGGAGGAGTACCCCTTTAACAGAGAGCTTGAATGGGCGGATGGTGTCTCAAGTACTACGGTAAATTTACTACATAGTAACGATTTATAGTGTTCAACAGAACATGGGACATACAGATACACATATGTACATATATCCTACAGGACCCGTGTGTCTATAATCAAAAGCACTAAATAAATGAGTCTGCGGGTGGAAACGGGTCCTCAATGACCCAAAGAGTCCCACTTACCTGTGTCTGTAATGAAGAGACGTCGAGCGCTTAGACGTCGAACACGTGCGTTCCTGTCCTCCTCAGACATATCCGACAAAGTGATGATAACAAATTAAAGTAAAAGTGAAAAGTAAAAAAATATATATACAGTGGTCCCTCAAGTTACAATATTAATCGGTTCCGGGACGACCATTGTATGTTGAAACCATTGTATGTTGAGACCAGAACTCTATGGAAACCTGGTAATTGGTTCTGAAGCCCCCAAAATGTCATCCAAAATTAGGAAAAAGTGAGGATTAAAGAAAAATAAGTAGATAACTAATATAGATAAAGCAAATCCTTACATATAAAAGTAAGAAAGATCTGCTGGGAGCTGTAATCATTGTCTATGTCAGTGTTTCCCAACCAGGGTGCCTCCAGCTGTTGCAAAACTACAACTCCCAGCATGCCCGGACAGCCAAAGGCTGTCCGGGCATGCTGGGAGTTGTAGTTTTGCAACAGCTGGAGGCAACCTCTTTGGGAAACACTGGTCGATGTAGAGGACAGGAGCTTCTTCAGGGTCCTGTACGGAACACGCAATGTCCTAAAAAAAAGGAAAATGGAGCCGCCCTCACCTGGTGCCCAAAGGAGCAGCTAACCCTGGCACAGGTAAAGAGTACAGAACATGTAATACCTCCCTGTACTGTAGGGGGCGCTACCAGACACCAGTCAGTGCATGCACTTCAGTAATACAGGGGTTTTACCAGTGAAATATCCATTCTGGTCGGTTCTTCCAGCCATTGATATGTTTCGCAGATTCCATTAGCATTGTATGTTGAGTCTGGTTTCAAGTTACAATGATTCAGAAAAGACCATTGTATGTTGAGGCCTGTCACGATGCCGGCTGGCAGGTAGTGGATCCTCTGTGCCAGAGAGGGATTGGCGTGGACCGTGCTAGAGGATCGGTTCTAAGTCACTACTGGTTTTCACCAGAGCCCGCCGCAAAGCGGGATGGTCTTGCTGCGGCGGTAGTGACCAGGTCGTATCCCCTAGCAACGGCTCAACCTCTCTGGCTGCTGAAGATAGGCGCGGTACAAGGGAGTAGACAGAAGCAAGGTCGGACGTAGCAGAAGGTCGGGGCAGGCAGCAAGGATCGTAGTCAGGGGCAACGGCAGGAGGTCTGGAACACAGGCTAGGAACACACAAGGAAACGCTTTCACTGGCACTAAGGCAACAAGATCCGGCGAGGGAGTGAAGGGGAAGTGAGGTGATATAGGGAAGTGCACAGGTGTAAACACTAATTGGAACCACTGCGCCAATCAGCGGCGCAGTGGCCCTTTAAATCGCAAAGACCCGGCGCGCGCGCGCCCTAGGGAGCGGGGCCGCGCGCGCCGGGACAGAACTGACGGAGAGCGAGTCAGGTACGGGAGCCGGGGTGCGCATCGCGAGCGGGCGCTACCCGCATCGCGAATCGCATCCCGGCCAGAGGCGGTATCGCAGCGCCCCGGGTCCGTGGAACCGACCGGAGCGCTGCAGTGAGAGGAGTGTAGCGAGCGCTCCGGGGAGGAGCGGGGACCCGGAGCGCTCGGCGTAACAGTACCCCCCCCCTTGGGTCTCCCCCTCTTCTTGGAGCCTGAGAACCTGAGGACCAGACTTTTGTCCAGGATATTGTCCTCAGGTTCCCAGGACCTCTCTTCTGGACCACAACCCTCCCAATCCACTAAAAAGAAGGTTTTCCCTCTGACCTTTTTAGATGCTAAAATTTCTTTGACGGAGAAGATGTCCGAGGAGCCGGAGACAGGAGTGGGGGGAACGGATTTGGGAGAGAAACGGTTAATGATAAGTGGTTTAAGAAGAGAAACATGAAAGGCATTAGGAATACGAAGAGAAGGAGGAAGAAGAAGTTTGTAAGAGACAGGATTAATCTGGCGCAAAATCTTGAAAGGACCAAGATAGCGTGGTCCCAACTTATAGCTAGGGACACGGAAGCGGACATATTTGGCGGAGAGCCATACCTTGTCTCCAGGGGAAAAAATGGGAGGAGCTCTTCTTTTCTTATCCGCGAATCTCTTCATGCGTGAAGAAGCCTGTAAGAGAGAATTTTGGGTCTCTCTCCATATGATGGAAAGATCACGAGAAATTTCATCCACAGCGGGCAGACCAGAGGGCAAGGGGGTAGGGAGGGGGGGAAGAGGGTGACGGCCGTACACCACGAAAAACGGGGATTTGGAGGAAGATTCAGAGATTCTGAAATTATACGAGAATTCGGCCCAAGGTAGAAGATCTGCCCAGTCATCCTGGCGGGAGGAAACAAAATGTCGTAAATAGTCACCCAAGATCTGGTTAATTCTTTCTACTTGTCCATTGGATTGAGGATGGTATGCAGAAGAAAAATTTAATTTAATCTTGAGTTGTTTACAGAGAGCCCTCCAGAATTTAGACACAAATTGGACGCCTCTATCCGAGACGATCTGCGTAGGCAACCCGTGAAGACGAAAAATGTGTACAAAAAATTGTTTAGCCAACTGAGGCGCTGAAGGAAGACCAGGAAGAGGGATGAAATGTGCCATTTTGGAGAATCGATCAACGACCACCCAAATAACAGTGTTGCCATGGGATGGGGGTAAGTCAGTAATAAAATCCATACCAATCAGAGACCAAGGTTGTTCGGGAACAGGCAGAGGAAGAAGAAAACCAGCGGGCTTCTGGCGAGGAGTCTTATCCCGGGCACAGATAGTGCAGGCTCGCACAAAGTCCACCACATCAGTCTCTAGAGTCGGCCACCAATAGAAGCGAGAGATGAGTTGCACAGATTTCTTGATGCCCGCATGACCTGCGAGATGGGAGGAGTGACCCCATTTGAGGATTCCGAGGCGTTGGCGTGGAGAAACAAAGGTCTTTCCTGGAGGAGTTTGCCTGATGGAGGCTGGAGAAGTGGAAATCAGGCAGTCAGGAGGAATGATGTGTTGAGGAGAGAGTTCAATTTCAGAAGCATCTGAGGAACGAGAGAGAGCATCGGCCCTAATGTTCTTATCAGCAGGCCGAAAGTGAATTTCAAAATTAAATCGGGCAAAGAACAGAGACCACCTGGCCTGACGAGGATTCAGCCGTTGGGCAGACTCGAGGTATGAGAGGTTCTTGTGATCGGTGTAAATAATAACTGGAAATCTTGATCCCTCCAGCAGATGCCTCCATTCCTCAAGTGCTAATTTAATGGCTAGAAGCTCTCGATCCCCGATGGAGTAGTTCCTCTCCGCCGGAGAGAAGGTCCTAGAAAAAAACCCACAAGTAACAGCATGCCCGGAAGAGTTTTTTTGTAGAAGGACAGCTCCAGCTCCCACTGAGGAGGCATCAACCTCCAATAGGAAGGGTTTAGATGGGTCAGGTCTGGAGAGCACGGGAGCCGAAGAGAAGGCAGACTTGAGTCGTTTAAAGGCGTCTTCCGCTTGAGGAGGCCAAGACTTGGGATCGGCATTTTTTTTGGTTAAAGCCACAATAGGAGCCACAATGGTAGAAAAATGTGGAATAAATTGCCTGTAATAATTGGCGAACCCCAAAAAACGTTGGATGGCACGGAGTCCGGAGGGGCGTGGCCAATCTAAGACGGCAGAGAGTTTATCTGGATCCATTTGTAGTCCCTGGCCAGAGACCAAGTATCCTAGAAAAGGAAGAGATTGGCATTCAAACAGACATTTCTCAATTTTAGCATAGAGTTGATTGTCACGAAGTCTCTGAAGAACCATACGGACATGCTGGCGGTGTTCTTCTAGATTGGCCGAAAAAATTAGGATATCATCAAGATATACAACAACACAGGAGTATAACAGATCACGAAAAATTTCATTAACAAAGTCTTGGAAGACAGCAGGGGCGTTGCACAGGCCAAAGGGCATGACCAGATACTCAAAGTGTCCATCTCTGGTGTTAAATGCTGTTTTCCACTCATCCCCCTCTCTGATGCGGATGAGGTTATAGGCGCCTCTTAAGTCCAATTTAGTAAAGATGTGGGCACCTTGGAGGCGATCAAAGAGTTCAGAGATGAGGGGTAAGGGGTAGCGGTTCTTAACCGTGATTTTATTAAGTCCGCGGTAGTCAATGCAAGGACGTAGAGAGCCATCTTTTTTGGACACAAAGAAAAATCCGGCTCCGGCAGGAGAGGAGGATTTACGGATAAAGCCCTTTTTTAGATTCTCCTGGACGTATTCAGACATGGCAAGAGTCTCTGGGGCAGAGAGAGGATAAATTCTGCCCCGGGGTGGAGTAGTGCCCGGGAGGAGGTCGATAGGACAATCATAAGGCCTGTGAGGAGGTAGAGTCTCCGCTTGTTTTTTGCAGAAAACATCCGCGAAGTCCATATAGGCCTTAGGGAGACCGGTTACTGGAGGAAGCACAGAGTTACGGCAAGGGTTACTGGGAACCGGTTTTAGACAGTCCTTGGAACAAGAGGGCCCCCAACTCTTGATCTCCCCAGTGGACCAATCCAGGGTTGGGGAATGAAGTTGAAGCCAGGGAAGTCCAAGGAGAATTTCCGAGGTGCAATTGGGGAGGACCAAAAGTTCAATCCTCTCGTGATGAGATCCGATGCTCATTAGAAGGGGCTCCGTGCGGAAACGTATGGAACAGTCCAATCTTTCATTGTTTATACAATTGATGTAAAGGGGTCTGGTGAGACTGGTCACTGGGATGTTGAACCTGTTGACGAGAGAGGCCCAAAATAAAATTTCCTGCAGATCCAGAGTCCAAGAAGGCCACAGAAGAGAAGGAGAAGGCAGAGGCAGACATCCGCACAGGCACAGTAAGACGTGGAGAAGCAGAGTGGACATCAAGGATTGTCTCACCTTTGTGCGGAGTCAGGGTACGTCTTTCCAGGCGGGGAGGGCGGATAGGACAATCCCTCAGGAAGTGTTCGGTACTAGCACAGTACAGGCAGAGGTTCTCCATGCGGCGTCGTGTCCTCTCTTGAGATGTCAGGCGAGACCGGTCGACCTGCATAGCCTCCACGGCGGGAGGCACAGGAACAGATTGCAGGGAACCAGAGGAGAGAGGAGCCGAGGAGAAGAAACGCCTCGTGCGAACAGAGTCCATATCTTGGCGGAGCTCCTGACGCCTTTCGGAAAAACGCATGTCAATGCGAGTGGCTAGGTGAATAAGTTCATGAAGATTAGCAGGCATTTCTCGTGCGGCCAGAACATCTTTAATGTTGCTGGATAGGCCTTTTTTAAAGGTCGCGCAGAGGGCCTCATTGTTCCAGGATAATTCAGAAGCAAGAGTACGGAATTGTACGGCATACTCGCCAACGGAAGAATTACCCTGGACCAGGTTCAACAGGGCAGTCTCAGCAGAAGAGGCTCGGGCAGGTTCCTCAAAGACACTTCGAATTTCCGAGAAGAAGGAGTGTACAGAGGCAGTGACGGGGTCATTGCGGTCCCAGAGCGGTGTGGCCCAAGCCAGGGCTTTTCCAGACAGCAGGCTGACTACGAAAGCCACCTTAGACCTTTCAGTGGGGAACTGGTCCGACATCATCTCCAAGTGTAATGAACATTGGGAAAGGAAGCCACGGCAAAGCTTAGAGTCCCCATCAAATTTATCCGGCAAGGATAGTCGTAGTCCAGAAGCGGCCACTCGCTGCGGAGGAGGTACAGGAGCTGGCGGAGGAGATGGTTGCTGGAGCTGTGGTAGTAACTGTTGTAGCATAACAGTCAGTTGAGACAGCTGTTGGCCTTGTTGCGCAATCTGTTGTGACTGCTGGGCGACCACCGTGGTGAGGTCAGCGACAACTGGCAGAGGAACTTCAGCGGGATCCATGGCCGGATCTACTGTCACGATGCCGGCTGGCAGGTAGTGGATCCTCTGTGCCAGAGAGGGATTGGCGTGGACCGTGCTAGAGGATCGGTTCTAAGTCACTACTGGTTTTCACCAGAGCCCGCCGCAAAGCGGGATGGTCTTGCTGCGGCGGTAGTGACCAGGTCGTATCCCCTAGCAACGGCTCAACCTCTCTGGCTGCTGAAGATAGGCGCGGTACAAGGGAGTAGACAGAAGCAAGGTCGGACGTAGCAGAAGGTCGGGGCAGGCAGCAAGGATCGTAGTCAGGGGCAACGGCAGGAGGTCTGGAACACAGGCTAGGAACACACAAGGAAACGCTTTCACTGGCACTAAGGCAACAAGATCCGGCGAGGGAGTGAAGGGGAAGTGAGGTGATATAGGGAAGTGCACAGGTGTAAACACTAATTGGAACCACTGCGCCAATCAGCGGCGCAGTGGCCCTTTAAATCGCAAAGACCCGGCGCGCGCGCGCCCTAGGGAGCGGGGCCGCGCGCGCCGGGACAGAACTGACGGAGAGCGAGTCAGGTACGGGAGCCGGGGTGCGCATCGCGAGCGGGCGCTACCCGCATCGCGAATCGCATCCCGGCCAGAGGCGGTATCGCAGCGCCCCGGGTCCGTGGAACCGACCGGAGCGCTGCAGTGAGAGGAGTGTAGCGAGCGCTCCGGGGAGGAGCGGGGACCCGGAGCGCTCGGCGTAACAAGGCCATTGTAAGTTGAGGGATCACTGTATATATAACAACTAAAACCTCCGTCTATCGAACAATAATTCTTTTTTTATTATAATAATTTTTTTCCCGCTATTGAAATGTGAGACTCTCTTTGCGGACCTTCTTTTAGACATTAATTCGCCTTAAAATTAAAACTAAAACATATAAAGCTAAACACACAGACAAACCAGCTCCTCAGAAGCAGGTAGACATGATCTGAAAGTGGCGGGAGAAAATGATCTGCGCGCAATTTATGATGGGCGCTGCGACAATATGATAAATTTGGAGAAGCACCGCCAAAAAAAAAACACATCTAGACGTAAAACTAAAATTACCTAGCAAAGACCATTATTGATAAATAGCCCCCACAGCACCTACAGTGAAATATGGTGGAGGCTCAATGATGTTTTGGGGTTGTTTTGCTGCCTCTGGCCCTGGGGGCCTTGAATGTGTACAAGGCATCATGAAATCTGAGGATTACCAATGGATTTTGGGTCGCACTGTACAGCCCAGTGTCAGAAAGCTGGGTTTGGGTCCGAGATCTTGGGTCTTCCAGCAGGACAATGACCCCAAACATACAACAAAAAGCCCCCAGAAATGGATGACAACAAAGCGCTGGATAATTCTGAAGTGGCAGCAATGAGTCCAGATCTAAATCCCATTGATCACCTGTGGAGAGATCTTAACATTGCTGTTGGGAAGAGGCGCCTTCCAATAAGAGAGACCTGGAGCAGTTTGTAAAGGAAGAGTGGTCCAACATTCCGGCTGAGAGGTGTAAGAAGCTTATTGATGGTTATAGGAAGCGACTGATTTCAGTTATTTTTTCCAAAGGGTGTGCAACCAAATATTGAGTTAAGGGTGCCAATAATTTTGTCCAGACCATTTTTGGAGTTTGGTGACATTATGTCCAATTTGCTTTTTTTCCTCCTTTTTTGGTTTAGTTCCAATACACACAAAGGGAATAAACATGTGTATAGCAAAACATGTGTTACTGCAATCCTTTTCTGTGAGAAATAGTAGTTATATTCTTGTATATAGGAGCAGTATTATAGTAGTTATATTCTTGTATATAGGAGGCAGTATTAT
The DNA here is from genome assembly GCF_029499605.1 of Hyla sarda. NCBI lineage: Eukaryota > Metazoa > Chordata > Amphibia > Anura > Hylidae > Hyla > Hyla sarda. The sequence goes on along the minus strand of NC_079198.1, from coordinate 114,305,614 downwards.
AGTAGTTATATTCTTGTATATAGGAGCAGTATTATAGTAGTTATATTCTTGTATATAGGAGGCAGTATTATAGTAGTTATATTCTTTTATATAGGAGCAGTATTATAGTAGTTATATTCTTGTATATAGGAGCAGTATTATAGTAGTTATATTCTTGTATATAGGAGCAGTATTATAGTAGTTATATTCTTGTATATAGGAGCAGTATTATAGTAGTTATATTCTTGTATATAGGAGCAGTATTATAGTAGTTATATTCTTGTATATAGGAGCAGTATTATAGTAGTTATATTCTTGTATATAGGGGCAGTATTATAGTAGTTATATTCTTGTATATAGGAGCAGTATTATAGTAGTTATATTCTTGTATATAGGAGGCAGTATTATAGTAGTTATATTCTTGTATATAGGAGGCAGTATTATAGTAGTTATATTCTTTTATATAGGAGCAGTATTATAGTAGTTATATTCTTGTATATAGGAGCAGTATTATAGTAGTTATATTCTTGTATATAGGAGCAGTATTATAGTAGTTATATTCTTGTATATAGGAGCAGTATTATAGTAGTTATATTCTTGTATATAGGAGCAGTATTATAGTAGTTATATTCTTGTATATAGGAGCAGTATTATAGTAGTTATATTCTTGTATATAGGGGCAGTATTATAGTAGTTATATTCTTGTATATAGGAGCAGTATTATAGTAGTTATATTCTTGTATATAGGAGGCAGTATTGTAGTAGTTATATTCTTGTAGATAGGAGCAGTATTATAGTAGTTATATTCTTGTATATAGGAGCAGTATTATAGTAGTTATATTCTTGTATATAGGAGGTAGTATTATAGTGGTTATATTCTTGTATATAGGAGACAGTATTATAGTAGTTATATTCTTGTATATAGGGGCAGTATTATAGTAGTTATATTCTTGTTTATAGGAGGCAGTATTATAGTAGTTATATTCTTGTATATATAGCAGCAGTATTATAGTAGTTATTGTCACGATGCCGGCTGGCAGGTAGTGGATCCTCTGTGCCAGAGAGGGATTGGCGTGGACCGTGCTAGTGGACCGGTTCTAAGCCACTACTGGTTTTCACCAGAGCCCGCCGCAAAGCGGGATGGTCTTGCTGCGGCGGTAGTGACCAGGTCGTATCCACTAGCAACGGCTCACCTCTCTGGCTGCTGAAGATAGGCGCGGTACAAGGGAGTAGGCAAAAGCAAGGTCGGACGTAGCAGAAGGTCGGGGCAGGCAGCAAGGATCGTAGTCAGGGGCAACGGCAGAAGGTCTGGAAACACAGGCAAGGAACACACAAGGAACGCTTTCACTGGCACTAAGGCAACAAGATCCGGCCAGGGAGTGCAGGGGAAGTGAGGTGATATAGGGAAGTGCACAGGTGAACACACTAATTGGAACCACTGCGCCAATCAGCGGCGCAGTGGCCCTTTAAATCGCAGAGACCCGGCGCGCGCGCGCCCTAGGGAGCGGGGCCGCGCGCGCCGGGACAGAACAGACGGAGAGCGAGTCAGGTAGGGGAGCCGGGGTGCGCATCGCGAGCGGGCGCTACCCGCATCGCGAATCGCATCCCGGCTGGCAGCGGAATCGCAGCGCCCCGGGTCAGAGGACGTGACCGGAGCGCTGCCGCGGGGAGAGTGAAGCGAGCGCTCCGGGGAGGAGCGGGGACCCGGAGCGCTCGGCGTAACAGTACCCCCCCCCTTGGGTCTCCCCCTCTTCTTAGAGCCTGAGAACCTGAGGAGCAGACTTTTGTCTAGGATGTTGTCCTCAGGTTCCCAGGATCTCTCTTCAGGACCACAACCCTCCCAGTCCACTAAAAAAAAATTTTTCCCTCTGACCTTTTTGGCAGCTAAAATTTCTTTGACCGAGAAGATGTCCGAGGAGCCGGAAACAGGAGAGGGAGGAACAGATTTGGGAGAAAAACGGTTGAGGATGAGTGGTTTGAGAAGAGAGACGTGAAAGGCATTAGGGATACGAAGAGAGGGAGGAAGAAGAAGTTTATAAGAGACAGGATTAATTTGACACAAAATTTTGAAAGGACCAAGATAGCGTGGTCCCAACTTGTAGCTAGGGACACGGAAGCGGACATATTTAGCGGAGAGCCATACCTTGTCTCCAGGGGAAAAAACGGGGGGAGCTCTTCTTTTCTTATCCGCGAACTTCTTCATGCGTGATGAAGCCTGTAAGAGAGAATTTTGGGTCTCTCTCCATATGATGGAAAGGTCACGAGAAATTTCATCCACAGCGGGCAGACCAGAGGGCAAGGGGGTAGGGAGGGGGGGAAGAGGGTGACGGCCGTACACCACGAAAAATGGGGATTTGGAGGAAGACTCAGAGACCCTGAAGTTATACGAGAATTCGGCCCATGGGAGGAGATCTGCCCAGTCATCCTGGCGGGAGGAAACAAAATGTCGCAAATAATCACCCAAGATCTGGTTAATCCTTTCTACTTGTCCATTGGACTGGGGATGATATGCAGAAGAAAAATTTAATTTAATCTTGAGTTGTTTACAGAGAGCCCTCCAGAATTTAGACACGAATTGGACGCCTCTATCCGAGACAATCTGCGTAGGCAACCCGTGAAGACGAAAAATGTGTACAAAAAATTGTTTAGCCAACTGAGGCGCAGAAGGAAGACCAGGAAGAGGGATGAAATGTGCCATTTTGGAGAATCGATCAACGACCACCCAAATAACAGTGTTGCCACGGGAAGGGGGTAAATCAGTAATAAAATCCATACCAATCAGAGACCAAGGCTGTTCGGGGACAGGCAGAGGATGAAGAAAACCAGCGGGCTTCTGGCGAGGAGTCTTATCCCGGGCACAGATAGTGCAGGCTCGCACAAAGTCCACAACATCCGTCTCCAGAGTCGGCCACCAATAGAAGCGGGAGATGAGTTGCACAGATTTCTTGATACCCGCATGACCTGCGAGATGGGAGGAGTGACCCCATTTGAGGATTCCGAGGCGTTGGCGAGGAGAAACAAAGGTCTTTCCTGGAGGAGTCTGCCTGATGGAGGCAGGAGAAGTGGAGATCAGGCAGTCAGGTGGAATGATGTGTTGCGGAGAGAGTTCAACTTCTGAGGCATCCGAGGAACGAGAGAGAGCATCGGCCCTAATGTTCTTATCGGCAGGACGAAAGTGAATCTCAAAATTAAATCGGGCAAAGAACAGAGACCACCGGGCCTGGCGAGGATTCAGCCGTTGGGCAGACTGGAGGTAGGAGAGGTTCTTGTGGTCGGTGTAGATAATAACAGGAGAACTTGATCCCTCCAGCAGATGCCTCCATTCCTCAAGTGCTAATTTAATGGCTAGAAGCTCTCGATCCCCGATGGAGTAGTTCCTCTCCGCTGGAGAGAAGGTCCTAGAGAAAAAACCACAAGTGACAGCATGCCCGGAAGAATTTTTTTGTAGAAGAACAGCTCCAGCTCCCACTGAGGAGGCATCAACCTCCAATAGGAAGGGTTTGGAAGGGTCAGGTCTGGAGAGGACGGGAGCCGAAGAAAAGGCAGACTTGAGTCGTTTAAAGGCGTCTTCTGCTTGAGGAGGCCAGGACTTGGGATCAGCATTTTTTTTGGTTAAAGCCACGATAGGAGCCACAATGGTAGAAAAATGTGGAATAAATTGCCTGTAATAATTGGCGAACCCCAAAAAGCGTTGGATAGCACGGAGTCCGGAGGGGCGTGGCCAATCTAAGACGGCAGAGAGTTTGTCTGGATCCATCTGTAGTCCCTGGCCAGAGACCAAATATCCTAGAAAAGGAAGAGATTGGCATTCAAACAGACATTTCTCAATTTTGGCATAGAGTTGGTTGTCACGAAGTCTCTGAAGAACCATACGGACATGCTGGCGGTGTTCTTCTAGATTGGCAGAAAAAATTAGGATATCGTCCAGATATACAACAACACAGGAGTATAACAGATCACGAAAAATTTCATTGACAAAGTCTTGGAAGACGGCAGGGGCGTTGCACAGTCCAAAGGGCATGACCAGATACTCAAAGTGTCCATCTCTGGTGTTAAATGCCGTTTTCCACTCGTCCCCCTCTCTGATGCGGATGAGGTTATAGGCGCCTCTTAAGTCCAATTTAGTGAAGATGTGGGCACCTTGGAGGCGATCAAAGAGTTCAGAGATGAGGGGTAAGGGGTAGCGGTTCTTAACCGTGATTTTATTAAGACCGCGGTAGTCAATGCAAGGACGTAGGGAGCCATCTTTTTTGGACACAAAGAAAAATCCGGCTCCGGCAGGAGAGGAGGATTTACGGATAAAGCCCTTTTTTAGATTCTCCTGGACGTATTCGGACATGGCAAGAGTCTCTGGGGCAGAGAGAGGATAAATTCTGCCCCGGGGTGGAGTAGTGCCCGGGAGGAGGTCGATAGGGCAATCATAAGGCCTGTGAGGAGGTAGAGTCTCAGCTTGTTTTTTGCAGAAAACATCCGCGAAGTCCATATAGGCCTTAGGGAGACCGGTTACTGGAGGAACCACAGAGTTACGGCAAGGGTTACTGGGAACCGGTTTTAGACAGTTCTTGGAACAAGAGGACCCCCAACTCTTGATCTCCCCAGTGGACCAATCCAGGGTAGGGGAATGAAGTTGAAGCCAGGGAAGTCCAAGGAGAATTTCCGAGGTGCAATTGGGGAGGACCAAAAGTTCAATCCTCTCATGATGAGATCCGATGCTCATAAGAAGGGGCTCCGTGCGGAAACGTATGGAACAGTCCAATCTTTCATTATTTACACAATTGATGTAGAGGGGTCTGGCGAGACTGGTCACCGGGATGTTGAACCTGTTGACGAGAGAGGCCAAAATAAAATTTCCTGCAGATCCAGAGTCCAAGAAGGCCACTGTAGAGAAGGAGAAGGCAGAGGCAGACATCCGCACAGGCACAGTAAGACGTGGAGAAGCAGAGTAGACATCAAGGACTGTCTCACCTTTGTGCGGAGTCAGCGTACGTCTTTCCAGGCGGGGAGGACGGATAGGACAATCTCTCAGGAAGTGTTCGGTACTAGCACAGTACAGGCAGAGGTTCTCCATACGGCGTCGTGTCCTCTCTTGAGGTGTCAGGCGAGACCGGTCGACCTGCATAGCCTCCACGGCGGGAGGCACAGGAACAGATTGCAGGGGACCAGAGGAGAGAGGAGCCGAGGAGAAGAAACGCCTCGTGCGAACAGAGTCCATATCTTGGCGGAGTTCCTGACGCCTTTCGGAAAAACGCATGTCAATGCGAGTGGCTAGGTGAATAAGTTCATGTAGATTAGCAGGAATTTCTCGTGCGGCCAGAACATCTTTAATGTTGCTGGATAGGCCTTTTTTGAAGGTCGCGCAGAGGGCCTCATTATTCCAGGACAATTCTGAAGCAAGAGTACGGAATTGTACGGCATACTCGCCAACGGAAGAATTACCCTGGACCAGGTTCAACAGGGCAGTCTCAGCAGAAGAGGCTCGGGCAGGTTCCTCAAAGACACTTCGGATTTCCGAGAAGAAGGAGTGTACAGAGGCAGTGACGGGGTCATTGCGGTCCCAGAGCGGTGTGGCCCATGACAGGGCTTTTCCGGACAGAAGGCTGACTACGAAAGCCACCTTAGACCTTTCAGTGGGAAACAGGTCCGACATCATCTCCAGATGCAGGGAACATTGGGAAAGAAAGCCACGGCAAAACTTAGAGTCCCCATCAAATTTATCCGGCAAGGATAAGCGTATCCCAGGAGCGGCCACTCGCTGCGGAGGAGGTGCAGGAGCTGGCGGAGGAGATGACTGCTGAAGCTGTGGTAGTAACTGTTGTAGCATAACGGTCAGTTGAGACAGCTGTTGGCCTTGTTGCGCTATCTGTTGTGACTGCTGGGCGACCACCGTGGTGAGGTCAGCGACAACTGGCAGAGGAACTTCAGCGGGATCCATGGCCGGATCTACTGTCACGATGCCGGCTGGCAGGTAGTGCATCCTCTGTGCCAGAGAGGGATTGGCGTGGACCGTGCTAGTGGACCGGTTCTAAGTCACTACTGGTTTTCACCAGAGCCCGCCGCAAAGCGGGATGGTCTTGCTGCGGCGGTAGTGACCAGGTCGTATCCACTAGCAACGGCTCAACCTCTCTGACTGCTGAAGATAGGCGCGGTACAAGGGAGTAGGCAAAAGCAAGGTCGGACGTAGCAGAAGGTCGGGGCAGGCAGCAAGGATCGTAGTCAGGGGCAACGGCAGAAGGTCTGGAAACACAGGCAAGGAACACACAAGGAACGCTTTCACTGGCACTAAGGCAACAAGATCCGGCCAGGGAGTGCAGGGGAAGTGAGGTGATATAGGGAAGTGCACAGGTGAACACACTAATTGGAACCACTGCGCCAATCAGCGGCGCAGTGGCCCTTTAAATCGCAGAGACCCGGCGCGCGCGCGCCCTAGGGAGCGGGGCCGCGCGCGCCGGGACAGAACAGACGGAGAGCGAGTCAGGTAGGGGAGCCGGGGTGCGCATCGCGAGCGGGCGCTACCCGCATCGCGAATCGCATCCCGGCTGGCAGCGGAATCGCAGCGCCCCGGGTCAGAGGACGTGACCGGAGCGCTGCCGCGGGGAGAGTGAAGCGAGCGCTCCGGGGAGGAGCGGGGACCCGGAGCGCTCGGCGTAACAGTTATATTCTTGTATATAGGAGCAGTATTATAGTAGTTATATTCTTGTTTATAGGAGACAGTATTATAGTAGTTATATTCTTGTATATATAGCAGCAGTATTATAGTAGTTATATTCTTGTATATAGGAGACAGTATTATAGTAGTTATATTCTTGTATATATAGCAGCAGTATTATAGTAGTTATATTCTTGTATATAGGAGCAGTATTATAGTAGTTATATTCTTGTATATAGGAGCAGTATTATAGTAGTTATATTCTTGTATATAGGAGCAGTATTATAGTAGTTATATTCTTGTATATAGGAGCAGTATTATAGTAGTTATATTCTTGTATATAGGAGCAGTATTATAGTGGTTATATTCTTGTATATAGGAGCAGTATTATAGTGGTTATATTCTTGTATATAGGAGACAGTATTATAGTAGTTATATTCTTGTATATAGGAGCAGTATTATAGTAGTTATATTCTTGTTTATAGGAGGCAGTATTATAGTAGTTATATTCTTGTATATAGGAGCAGTATTATAGTAGTTATATTCTTGTATATAGGAGCAGTATTATGGTAGTTATATTCTTGTATATAGGAGCAGTATTATAGTGGTTATATTCTTGTATATATAGGAGCAGTATTATAGTAGTTATATTCTTGTATATAGGAGCAGTATTATAGTAGTTATATTCTTGTATATAGGAGCAGTATTATAGTAGTTATATTCTGTATATAGGAGCAGTATTATGGTAGTTATATTCTTGTATATAGGAGCAGTATTATAGTGGTTATATTCTTGTATATAGGAGACAGTATTATAGTAGTTATATTCTTGTATATAGGAGACAGTATTATAGTAGTTATATTCTTGTATATAGGAAGCAGTATTATGGTAGTTATATTCTTGTTTATAGGAGCAGTATTATAGTGGTTATATTCTTGTATATATAGGAGCAGTATTATAGTAGTTATATTCTTGTATATAGGAGCAGTATTATAGTAGTTATATTCTTGTATATAGGAGCAGTATTATAGTAGTTATGTTCTGTATATAGGAGCAGTATTATGGTAGTTATATTCTTGTATATAGGAGCAGTATTATAGTGGTTATATTCTTGTATATAGGAGACAGTATTATAGTAGTTATATTCTTGTATATAGGAGACAGTATTATAGTAGTTATATTCTTGTATATAGGAGACAGTATTATAGTAGTTATATTCTTGTATATAGGAAGCAGTATTATAGTAGTTATATTCTTGTATATAGGAGACAGTATTATAGTAGTTATATTCTTGTATATAGGAGACAGTATTATAGTAGTTATATTCTTGTATATAGGAAGCAGTATTATAGTAGTTATATTCTTGTATATAGGAGACAGTATTATAGTAATTATATTCTTGTATATAGGAGACAGTATTATAGTAGTTATATTCTTGTATATAGGAAGCAGTATTATAGTAGTTATATTCTTGTATATAGGAGACAGTATTATAGTAGTTATATTCATGTATATAGGAGACAGTATTATAGTAGTTATATTCTTGTATATAGGAGACAGTATTATAGTAGTTATATTCTTGTATATAGGAGCAGTATTATAGTAGTTATATTCTTGTATATAGGAGGCAGTGATTATATTAGTTATATTCTTGTTTATAGAAGCAATATTATAGTAGTTATATTCCTGTATATATGAGCACTATTATAGTAGTTATATTCTTGTATATAGAAGCAGTATTATAGTAGTTATATTCCTGTATATAGGAGCAGTATTATAGTAGTTATATTCTTGTATATAGGAGCAGTATTATAGTAGTTATATTCTTGTATATAGGAGCAGTATTATAGTAGTTATATTCTTGTATATAGGAGTAGTATTATAGTAGTTATATTCTTGTATATAGGAGCAGTATTATAGTAGTTATATTCTTGTATATAGGAGCAGTATTATAGTAGTTATATTCTTGTATATAGGAGACAGTATTATAGTAGTTATAGTCTTGTATATGGGGGCAGTATTATAGTAGTTATATTCTTGTATATAGGAGACAGTATTATAGTAGTTATATTCTTGTATATGGGGGCAGTATTATAGTAGTTATATTCTTGTATATAGGAGACAGTATTATAGTAGTTATATTCTTGTATATAGGAGACAGTATTATAGTAGTTATATTCTTGTATATAGTAAGCAGTATTATAGTAGTTATATTCTTGGATATAGGAGACAGTATTATAGTAGTTATATTCATGTATATAGGAGACAGTATTATAGTAGTTATATTCGTGTATATAGGAGACAGTATTATAGTAGCTATATTCTTGTATATAGGAGCAGTATTATAGTAGTTATATTCTTGTATATAGGAGGCAGTGATTATATTAGTTATATTCTTGTATATAGAAGCAGTATTATAGTAGTTATATTCCTGTATATATGAGCACTATTATAGTAGTTATATTCTTGTATATAGAAGCAGTATTATAGTAGTTATATTCCTGTATATATGAGCACTATTATAGTAGTTATATTCTTGTATATAGGAGCAGTATTATAGTAGTTATATTCTTGTATATAGGAGCAGTATTATAGTAGTTATATTCTTGTATATAGGAGTAGTATTATAGTAGTTATATTCTTGTATATAGAAGCAGTATTATAGTAGTTATATTCTTGTATATAGGAGCAGTATTATAGTAGTTATATTCTTGTATATAGGAGCAGTATTATAGTAGTTATATTCTTGTACATAGGAGGCAGTATTATAGTAGTTATATTCGTGTGTATAGGAGCAGTATTATAGTAGTTATATTCTTGTATATAGGAGCAGTATTATAGTAGTTATATTCTCGTATATAGGAGCAGTATTATAGTAGTTATATTCTTGTATATAGGAGCAGTATTATAGTAGTTATATTCTTGTATATAGGAGCAGTATTATAGTAGTTATATTCTTGTATATAGGAGCAGTATTATAGTAGTTATATTCTTGTATATAGGAGCAGTATTATAGTAGTTATATTCTTGTATATAGGAGCAGTATTATAGTAGTTATATTCTTGTATATAGGAGACAGTATTATAGTAGTTATATTCTTGTATATAGGAGCAGTATTATAGTAGTTATATTCTTGTATATAGGAGCAGCATTATAGTAGTTATATTCTTGTGTATAGGAGCAGTATTATAGTATTTAAATTCTTGTATATAGGAGCAGCATTATAGTAGTTATATTCTTGTGTATAGGAGCAGTATTATAGTAGTTATATTCTTGTATATAGGAGCAGTATTATAGTAGTTATATTCTTGTATATAGGAGCAGTATTATAGTAGTTATATTCTTGTATATAGGATCAGTATTATAGTAGTTATATTCTTGTATATAGGGGCAGTATTATAGTAGTTATATTCTTGTATATAGGGGCAGTATTATAGTAATTATATTCTTGTGTATAGGAGCAGTATTATAGTAGTTATATATTGTATGCAGAAGCTTTAATATAATTGGTCTATTATTTGTTCTAAAGTATGCTAAATATGTTACAAGCATACGAAAGTTTATGGAGTTGCTGGTCAGATTGTGTATACTAGTTATTTTTTGACGTCTTCTTGCCGAGCTGTGACCTTGTGAGAATTTATAGACTTGTCCTTCAGTATGGGGCGGATTTATTCTTTCATCTCTGAGAGGTCAGGTGCCCAATAGTTAACACGCCTGCTGTTCTCTGTGGATGAGGTAGGTGACATCCACTCCCAGAAGACAAATACTGATGCCTTTTTTTTATTGGCAGCTTTTGTTCTGTTTATTGATCGCTACGTGTATCCCACATACCTGTCGGAGATGTGTCTGTGGCCTTGAAAGTTCTGCATCTTTCAAGGCCACTGCTTGTTTAGATTCTGAGCTGGTCATGCCCACGCAGCTGAGGGTTTGCTACTGTGCATTCTCAGTAGACATTATCCTGTAACCAGTACACTTCAGTCTAGGACAGTGGTCTCCAAATGGTGGGCCTTCAGTGGTTGCAAAACTACAACTCCCAGCATGCCCGGACAGCCAACGGCTGTCCGGGCATGCTGGGAATTGTAGTTTTGCAACCGCTGGTGGTCCACCATTTGGAGATCACCGGTCTACAACTCCCAGCCAACGGTAGTCCAGGCATGCTGGGAGTTTTAGTTTTGCAACTGCTGGAGGTCCACCATTTGGAGACCACTAGTCTACAACTCCCAGCCAAGGGCTGTCTGGGCATGCTGGGAATTGTAGATTTGCAACCACTAGAGGTCCACCATTTGGAGACCACCGGTCTACAACTCCCAGCCAACGTCTTTCCGGGGATTCTGGGAGTTGTAGTTTTGCAACCGCTGGAGGTCCACCATTTGGAGATCACTGGTCTACATCTCCCAGCCAACGGTAGTCCAGGCATGCTGGGAGTTTTAGTTTTGCAACTGCTGGAGGTCCATCATATGGAGACCACCGGTCTACAACTCCCAGCCAACGTCTTTCCGTGGATTCTGGGAGTTGTAGTTTTGCAACTGCTGAAGGTCCACCGTTTGGAGACCACTGGTCTAGGACTTTATACCAGGCAGATTCAATTCTGATACATTGTAACGGAAAATGGTCCATGTACTAATTTCATGGTGCAACCACTAAAAAGTCCCACACAAATAAATTTAATGTTACATCGGCGCCATTTGTTAACCCTCTCACTTGAAGTAAGCAGAGGCAGGACGTGAGCGCTCCGGGGAGGCAGCGGGACCCGGAGCGCTCGGCGTGACACTTATATATCAAATAAAAATATATGATAGTTAAATTAACCCTTACCTACACCCTTATTTAAATGATGGGTTTTTGTTTCAAGTCCCATGCAAGTATATGGGACTTCCAGTACCTTATTCCACAAGCTCCGCTCTGAATCTCCTGGTGAATGCATCCGTCCGGCTTGCAAGCCACACCCCATCTCACACAGACACGCCCACTGTTAAAGCCCCACCCTTTTTATTTTCTACCCTTTTTGTGCATCGGTCTGGCTTGCAAATCATGCTCTTTTCCAAAAAGCCACGTCCCCTTTCGACTTACTATATCTTCATCACAAGGATGGGATAGGAGGACGGGATAGGAGGAGGAGATTTGAGGACGGGATATGAGGATGAGATATGAGGACGAGATATGAGGATGAGATGTGAGATCGGGATATGAGGACAGGATGTGAGGACGGGATATGACAACAATATATGAGGGCGGGATGTGAGGACGGGATATGAGGACAGGGTGTGAGGACGGGATATGACAACAATATATGAGGGCGGGATGTGAGGACGGGATATGAGGACAGGGTGTGAGGACGGGATATGACAACAATATATGAGGGCGGGATGTGAGGACGGGATATGAGGACAGGGTGTGAGGACGGGATATGACAACAATATATGAGGATGAGATGTGAGGACGGGATATGAGGACAGGGTGTGAGGACGGGATATGACAACAATATATGAGGACGGGATATTAGGTCGGATTAGGTTAGGATATGGCAACAATATATGAGGACCGGATGTGAGGACGGGATATGACAGCAGTATATGAGGACGAGATATGAAAATATATGAGGATGGGATATGGGGTTGGGATATGAGAACAATATATGAGAACGGGATATGACAACAATATATGAGGACGGGATGTGAGGACGGGATATGACAATTTATAAGGACGGGATATGACAACAATATATGAGGACGAGATATGAAAATATATGAAGACGGGATATGAGGTCAGGATATAAGGACGGGATATGAGAACAATATATGAGGACAGGATATGAAGTCAAAAGCTTCCTCCTTTGTTGATTTTCCTCTTCAACAAGGATTAGGAAGGTGAGTGTCAGCCCAGTATGATATACTGACTGGTGTTTCCAATAATCTTTGAGTTCCACTTTTATATTACTTTTTAGTATAGGGAGTTTTTGTGGTACGCTCGGATCGGTTGTGATTTGTAGAAGTGATACTGGTCTAATACATTCTTATTTTGAGGTTATATTTCCTGCTCCTATCCATCACTGATTACTTAGGCAGATTCCCCTGTCAGGGCTCTGGGAAAGCTGGGTAACAACCCTTAAGGAGGCTGTTATGGTGTTCAGGTTGTCAGCTCTCCTTGATGATGCCAGATAGACTGGAGGGTTTAGGCTGCACTCACATCGCATTTTGGCCACATGTCACTGGTGTATGTCGGCAACCTGTCAGAAAACAATGCTAATATATACTGTGACCTACTCCTGGAGGGCCCATTGAGTTTAATGGACTGAACATATTTATATTCAGTCCATTTCCCAACATATACTATTTCTGTGCCAGACTTAAAAGCACATAGTAAAGGCAAAGAAAAAAGGATCTTAAAATGGCGCTAACTCCACAGTGCATATATGGCAAAGACCATATAGTAAACAGGTAAAACCGCATATAGTAAACAGGTAAAACCGCATATAGTAAGCAGGTAAAACCGCATATAACAACGCGTTTGACAGGTAAAGTGAACAAGACAATGATAGAGCACATAGTAAAAGGCATGAAAACAGGATCTTCACATGACCCTAACTCCCCATTGTATACAGGTTAAAGGCCATATAGCAAATAGGAACATTTCTGCAGCACTCAACAGCACGTTTCAAGTCTGGTCAAGACTCTTCATCAGGGAAAGTCCATAAGAAAATGATACAAGAAATAAGTTTTCAAATCCCAAAGTGCTCCTTTAAAGTCTATCCCCTGTCCTAAGTATAGGGGATAAGTTTAACATCGTGGGGGTCCAACCGCTGGGATCCCCGCAATCTCCAGCTCTCCAGCCAAATAGGGTGTGTCGACCTTCACATGAAGCGGCGGCCGACACCCCCCCTCAATGCAGCACTCTGGCTCTCCCATAGAGTTGTCTTGAGGGGGCATGTTAGCTGCCACTTCATGCGGTGGTCGAACACCCCCCCTTCCTGCAGACTGCCGGGGGCCCCGTACGGGACATCATGGGAGGTCTCAGCGGTCTGACCCCCCACCGTGATCTAAACCTTAGCCCCTCTCCTCAAGATAGGGGATAAGTTTACATATCACAGAGTAGTCCTTTAAAAGGTGCGCCCTCATTCTCTTATGCACTTTACCTGATGAAGGGTTATGTCCAGACCAGAAACGCGCTGTGTAGGGTTTTACCATAAACTGTGGCCCTCCAGATGTTGCAAAACTTCATCTCCCAGCATGCCCGGACAGCCAACGGCTGTCCGGGCATGCTGGGAGTTGAAGTTTTGCAACATCTGGAGGGCCAAAGTTTAACACCACTGGTGTAAAATAACCTTTAGGCTAGGTCTACATAACTTTGTTTGGGGCAACATGAATATGGCAATGGCTGCGTTGTGACTTTTATTCATGGTATATGGTATACCCATCCTTGCTGTCTCCCATACATTAGGTATACATGTATTCTTGATATATGGCTTATGTTAGTGGTTAAAAGAGTATGTGGTGCGCCTGAAACGCGTTTCTGCCGACAACACCTTGTACATGTACCTGCAGTGTGCTCTGTTTTAACCGTGCGTTGAAACTCAAAGTGTACCATGTCACAGACACATGTCAAAAGTTTCGATCAGTCAAGGTCTCACTGCTGAGTCCCCCACCAGTCAGGAGAACGAGTGGTGATAAGTATGCGGCGGCGTGCTTTACTCCCCATCTCTCAGCCATCTTTGTCTCGCCGCTCCACTATAGGACTATGGGGTGGTGAGACAAAGATAGCTAAAAATTGTGCTGTCTCCTTGCCCATTTGATTCTGGATTTAATAAAAAAAAAGGGGGGCGCCAGTGACCGTAACATTTGCACTACTGATTGCTTGCTTGGCGCTTAAAGGGGTACTCCGGTGGAAATGTGTTTTTTTTTTTTTTTAAATCAACTGGTGCCATAAAGTTAAACAGATTTGTAAATTACTTCTATTAAAAAAAAATGTTTATCTTTCCAGTACTTATTAGCAGCTGTATGCTGCATAGGAAATTCTTTTATTTTTGAATTTCTTTTTTTGTCTCGTCCACAGTGCTCTCTGCTGACACCTGATGCCCGTATCGGAAACTGTGCAGAGCAGGAGAAAATTCTCATAGCAAAACTATGCTGCTCTGGACAGTTCCTGACACGGACAAAAAAGAAATTCAAAAAGCAAAGATTTTCCTCTGTAGAATACAGCTGCTAATAAGTACCGGAAGGATAAAGATTTTTTAATAGAAGTAATTTACAAATCTGTTTAATTTTCTGGCACCAGTTCATTTTAACAAAAAAGTTAGTACCCATTTAAACCCACACAGACAGGATGCACCTACTATTTAGGTAAGGTTATGTACCGCATTTTTCGTCATATAAGAGGCTCCGGCATATAAGACGCAACTAAGGATAAAAATCTAGAAAATAAAGATTCTGAACCAAATACAATGTAAAGTATAGGACAGTGATCTTCAACCTGCGGACCTTCTGATGTTGCAAAACTACAACTCCCAGCATGCCCGGACAGCCGTTGGCTGTCCAGGTATGCTGGGAGTTGTAGTTTTGCAACATCTGGAGGTCTGCAGGTTGAAGACCACTGGTATAGGAGGTTATACTCACGTGTCCCCGCCGCTCCGGACCCGTCACCGCTCGTCACTGCTGCCCCGGATGTCGCCCTCCATCGCTGTTGCCGCGTCCCCAGGGTGTCCCTGTCGCTCCGGAACGTCTCTGCTGCCCGGTATCCTCGCTCTCCGTCGCACGCCGCTCCTATTGGATGACGGGACGGCGTGTGCGACAACGTGATGATGACGACGAAGGAGAGTGCCGGCCATGCAGGGGATCCCGGCACGGAGCAGACACCGAGGAGGCAGGTAAGGTACCTCCCGGTGTCCTGTAAGCTGTTCGGGATGCCCGGGTTATTGTTATTTTCGCTTCAGATGCGGCGGTCAGCTTTGATTGCCGCGTCTGAAGGGTTAATACAGGGCATCACCGCGATCGGTGATGTCCTGTATTAGCTGCGGGTCCCGGCCATTGATGGCCGCAAGGACCGCCGCGATAGGTGTGTATTCGCCGTATAAGACGGCGAAAAATACGGTAATTTGGGCACTATAGACTATACCACTAGTTGGGAAGAGCATCAGTCTGCACTGCGCAGGCACTAGAGATGAGCGAACTTACAGTAAATTCGATTCGTCACGAACTTCTCGGCTCGGCAGTTGATGACTTATCCTGCGTAAATTAGTTCAGCTTTCCGGTGCTCCGGTGGGCTGGAAAAGGTGGATACAGTCCTAGGAAAGAGTCTCCTAGGACTGTATCCACCTTTTCCGGAGCACCGGAAAGCTGAACTAATTTATGCAGGAAAAGTCATCAACTGCCGAGCCGAGAATTTCGTGACGAATCGAATTTACTGTAAGTTCGCTCATCTCTAGCAGGCACCATCCAATACAGGAGCAGGTTACTTTTTTTTTTAATGTATATTTTCCTCCCTGTTCATTCATGCCTCAGTCTATGCCATCCATGGGTGCGGCACCCAAGCTCTGTGCACTGTACGTGCCAGCAATGCTCATTTCTCTTTCGTAACCCTAATGATATGAGACAGTCCTCTGCTGCTCTCTGCTGATGCACCTGCTTTAAATAAACAGTGAGGTGGGTGGAATCCCGGGTGTCACCCGCAGCTCTGTCACTTTCTGACACTTGTCTCTGACTCTTTCCTCGCTGCCGGTTTGTGGCTGAGAACCTCCTGCTGAGTATTGACAAGGGTAAGACAAGCAGGGACACCTCTCAATGTGTGTGCTGGTGGGTGCCAGGACTCAGGTAGGCATTGACCCTGGTAATATGTTAATGGTGCCACCTGTGGCTGCTCCTCTGGTGCCAGGAGGGTATTGTGCCCATAATATTATGTTTTTATTACGTTCTAATAACACAGAGTCCCTGGATGATCCTTCACCACCGCTGCCGCTGTCACAGTTTGATGGAAAGAAGTAATAACATTTAGCTTTAGAGCTCAGGGGGGTCATTGAATTTCGGAGGAGGCGCGTGCAATAATAGAAGGTTATTAGTTTTTGTGTTTTTTTTTATCATGGTTGAAATGAATAGAGAAAGCAAAATAACTCAGCACATAACATTTACCGTCCCGCTGGTATACAAGGAATTATTTTATTGCCTGTTACAGTTTATTTGATTTGTTGTCATTTTTATCTTTTATTCTCTGTTTTTTTGATTTTCTTTCTTTGGTTGCATTGTTTTGTGTATATAAAAGATGAGGGTTATCTCTATTTGTATATTTTTCACTTTTATTTGTTTTGGATTTTTCAATGTTTTGTTGCATTTTTATCTAGATTTTCTGCATTTCTATTCTTTTTATGATTGTTCTAATTTTCAGTCTTGGAATATTTGTAAAAGTTGTAGTTTATTGCATTGGTTATATATACAGTACATATATATTTATGTATATACATCGAAATGTAGCAAGATAAATATATATTCTTATAATCAAAAGTTATCCCCTATCTGCTGGGTGAGGATATGTTTACTTTGAATGAAACCAAATTTTTATAGTTTTTTAGGATTTACTACTTTTGAACGATAAGAACTTAAATTCGTTTTCATGTCACCATCTGATGCGTCCTCCCAATCTTATGTCTGGAGAATAAGACGATTTGCTGTTTTGCTTCTATTTGGAATTATATTCTGACCCCCAACACCTTTATATTTTTCTATCTACGGAGTAGTTTGAGGGCTTATTTTATGGGGTAAGCTGTAGTTTCCGATGGCAGAATTTTGGGTGACATATGACCCTCTTTTTACTTCCATTTTTGGAAGCAAAATGAATATGAACAGAAATTCTGACTTACCAATTGTGAAAATGCTTATTTATTGATTTATTTATGTTTTACATAATGAAGAGGGGAAAGCTTTTTGTGCTTTTTTTTTTACTTTTTGTTACATTTTAATGAACTTTTTTTTAAGTTATGACAAAATGCAGATATGCCAGTGGTAAAGATGTATTCTTTATTCGGATCCCAATTAAAACCACAGGGCATGGGGAACAGCCATTACAACAGCAACAGAAAGACAGCGTGGACGCGTTTCGGGTATAACACTTCATCTATGCATGTGCATAGACGAAGGGTTATACCCGAAACGCGTCCACGCTGTCTTACTGTTGCTATTGTAATGGCTGTTCTGCATGCCCTGTGGTTTTTATTGGGATCCGAATAAAGAATACATCTTTACCACTGGCATATCTGCATTTTGTCTAAACTAAGTTGGAGTCTAGCCTTGCTGGGGATCAAGTGAGCGGACCTCCTCGCTCTGATTTTTTCACTCTTAGGCTATGTTCACACAGCAGAATGTTCATGTGGAAAGCGGCATAAATATTTTGAATGGACATCCAATCGGGTTCTGCTTCTTTGTTGACGCGGCAGAATTTCCACAGCAGCAACATGTGCCGCGGAAATCCTGGATCCAGCGTCCATGCAGAAATGCATTGCTGTCTATGAGACGGCGCATTTTCGAGTAGTCCTAGCGTCGGTATGTTCTTTCCATGCGGACATTCCACCGTGTGAACAGAGCCTTACTTGGACACTTGACCATTCGATCACTTGATCACTTGCTGTCCTTGGATCAGACAAAAGCATTTGATCAGGATAACCATGAGCTCCACCGTTTTTGTCTCTTTGCCAGAGGAAAGGCAATAGATGATGTCAGAGATAGACCGCTACTCAGAAGCGTCCGTGTCCAAGATGAACCTGGATAAGTGTAAAAGTCTCTGGCTGGGAGGGGGAGATCCTGGTTTTGATCTCCTGGACATCCTTTTAGAGCCCCAGGAATCCTTTAGGAGTCCTCGGCATCTAAGTTATCTATGAACTGTATATATGTATCTATAAACAAAGAAAACTGTAACAGCAGGCTTATAGGATCACCACTCAGAAGGGGGATCAGGAGACTCTCCAAAAAGAGGAAACCAGATGAAAACATTCCTGCTCCCTTTGCTGATATATCTGGGCAGTGTAGACATGTTTCCAGGACCTCTCTGGACCCGGGTCTACAGTGTGTTCTTCCAAATGTAATGGGGGAATAGACTGAACCTAGTGAAGAAAGAGGTTGTATCCCGTATGAGGAGACAAGAAGGGAATGGGTATGGTCAACCCTGTTGTATTCTTTGTGAAGACCAATATAGCAAACCTCTGGACAGAGGGGGCGCTCCTCTGTGGGTATTCTCCTATAAGGGATGGTTTCAGCCTTTCTTCCATTAATAGGGGATGCGAAGGCAAATAAAGGTAATTTGCTAGTGGGGTGATAAGGTCTCCTTAAATTCCTTCACAGGAGGGTCCTGTCGACTCAAGATCCCCTTAAAGTTTTTGGACTTGACTGCTTCCATGGGAAACTGTGTGTGAGGGACAGTCTACAGGAGCTCTATGGAACATTGATGTCCCTGAGAGGAGTGTAGAGGCATGCTGGTAAGCATAGAGCATTTTCTACTTCAATTTTCACTTAAAGGGTACTCCGGTGCTAAGACATCTTATCCCCTATCCCTTGGGATAAGATGCCTGATCGCGGGGGGTCACGAGCACAGTGCTCTCTGCTGACATCTCTGTCCATTTTAAGAACTGTCCAGAGTAGGAGAAAATCCTCATAGCAAACAAATGTTGCTCTGGACAGTTCCTAAAATTGGCAGAGATGTCAGCAGAGAGCACTGTGGTCGTGATGTCAGCAGAGAGCTCTGTGTTCCAAAAAGAGAATAATTTCTTCTGTAGTATTCAGCAGCTAATAAGTACTGGAAGGATTAAGATTTTTTAATAGAAGTAATTTACAAATCTGTTTAACTTTGTGGCACCAGTTGATTTAAATTGATTTAAAAAATAAAAAGTTTTCCACTGGAGTACCCCTTTAATACGGCCACTTTCAAAGGAAAGAAAAAGTAACTGCTGAGGTAATTTCCTCTAGCTATGTATTGCACAGACAAATTTATCATATGCTGCGCGCTTAGGGTTGCCACCTGGCCGGTATTTTACCGGCACAGCCAGTATTTTGGCCACCCTGCCGTTGTTTTTATATTAAAAATACCAGCAATGCAGTGGCCGGTATTTATCCAACCAATCCTCCACCTCCCAGAATGTTGCACTATAACCTATACCAGTGTTTCCCAACCATAGCACCTCCAGTAGTTGTAAAACTACAACTCCCAGCATGCCCGGACAGCCAACGGCTGCCAGGGCATGCATGGAGTTGTAGTTTTGCAACAGCTGGAGGCACCCCTGGTTGGTAAACACTGATCTATACTATATACTACAATATAGTCCAACATACTGGGAGTTGTAGTTTTGCAACAGCTGGAGGTACCCCTGGTTGGGAAACACTGACCCATACTATATACTACTCTATAGTCCAACCTGCTAGAAGTTGTAGTTTTGCAACAGCTGGAGGCACCCCTGGTTGGGAAACACTGACCTATACTATATACTACTATATAGTCCAACATGCTGGGAGTTGTAGTTTTCATTTGGGGCAGCTGCTGAGCCACAGGTTGTATCAGGGCATGCTGGGAGTTGTAGTTAGTAACTAACTGCAAGTCCCGAATTTGCTTTAAAAAAAAAAAAAAAAAAAAGCAATCAAAAAGTCACATCAAAACAAAAATGATACTGTTAAAAACTACAGACCGGGGCGCAAAAAATTTGCCTCATACAGGCCCGGGTAAGGAGAAATAGAATAGTTTTAGGGGTCAGAATAGGACAAAATTTCCCCACATATGTGTATCCTGTGATGTCACGCATATATAATTACTTATGCAAATTGGCATGGCCGGTATTTTTTATGCAAGAAAGGTGGCGACCCTATGTGCGCCATGCCATAAATTTGATGCACTTCAGCACTTTCACTTCAGCTAAAAAATATTGACTGTAAAACACGTCTACCATAGACAATAATGATTAATTCCCCTCACAGCGTTTAGTACAGACACAGTGGGAAATCCTCCCTTTGGATGAGAGGGTTAGGACCATACTCGGTGAGGCTAGGCTTCCCCGGTGGTGGGATGATGCTGATACATTAGTCTTTTTGATCGCTTCTCGGCCTTGTGGCTAAGATCAAGTGTAGTGTGGTGTCCCAGCACCGTATTTCATACTGTGCCTTGGTAGGGGGGTCTCCAAAGTCAGAGTCCCTAGGACTGTTGGGGTCCGCTTCCCTAGTTAGCCCCTAGTCACCCCTAAGTAAGTTAATATTTATAACAATTATCATTGTAAATATGTATATTGCATTACTCACTTGTTTTGCGTCGCAGGACCTTAGGTCATGTGACCCGTTACTCAGAACTCTATGGTATGTTTAAGGACCTTAGGTGGTTCTTGTGTCACATGTTCACCCACAATGCCGTGTAACGGTGAGTGACAGTTGTTATGCACCAATCAAAAACAGCTCAGCCCCTGCCCATATAAGGGAGCTGCGGCCATTTTTCGCTCTCTTGTGTTGCTGTCACTGAACGAGGTAGGACCTCCGCAACTTTCAAATACGTTTACTAGGCCAAAGCGGTTATACTTCAACAATTCCCCGCTACTCTCCGCAAGATCACTGGACCTAAATGCACCCCTAAATCCAGTGGATCTATGTTACGGAATCTTCTAAAAGCTAAATTGAGCTTATCTGATCCCAACCAACTGTCAATCGCTGATCAACTAGAAATAGACTCTGTTATCTGGACTGTTATTGCTATTGCCTGCTTCAGAAAATCTTCAGTAAGAGTTCCTGCAAGTTTTCCGTTAAACAGTGGTTGTGGACAATCCATTTATTTCCCACTCACCTATCGCTCTTGGGAAGGGTGGCAATAGCCCCTAGCAACATTACAGTATTTAACCCTCACCCTGGCGTCACGAGTGACAAGGGTTAACAGCACCCTTTATTATCCAGAACAGCAACATCCCAACTACCCTACACCCCCACCAAGGCACCACAGTAGTATCTGTTCATATCAGTTTAAGCCAGTGAGCGGATGCACCGGTTTTGGACTGGTGGGGATGGGTGCTGCATGGAGGATGCAGGTGTACCGGGGCGTTCCGGGGCTGGTTCTGAGGAATCAGCTCGATGGCTGCCCTGATGTGACCTGTTTCCTCCAGGTCTCGCCATGAGGCTAAGAGGGTCTAGAGCCGAGGAACTTTAGTGCCTCGGGGAGTGGTGACCCCGAGGTGCCGAAACTCACTGGGAGTATTGGCTCACGGAGTTGAAGCACGGGCACCATAATCTCTTCACCTTGTGGCACTCACCTCTTGATTCCTGGCCTTCTGGCTAGGATCAGAGAATTTGTTATAGATCCGGTCGGATGTCCGGTCAGTATGCCTGTACACATTCACTTTTTTTTTTGTCTCACTGTGTCACCTTTTGCGCGATATGTGTTCACAGGATTGTTAGGATGCGGTAGCCCTTCTGGGTGTCCCTCTTAGCGGTATAGGGGAGGTGTGTGGGGCCATTAGGTTCTGCACCTTCCTGCAAAAACCCCGGGTACTCCTGCATGGGCAGGTAGCAGGGTACCGACCGTTATCGGCTCTGCGGGCAGATACCTTGGCTAACGCCAAGGGGGATGCCGGGAGCATTTGTGTCCCCTCAGTAGCTTCGGCAAAAAGGGACATCGAACCTAGAACCTTGCAGGTGCCTTTTGGTCCGGAGGCGAAGGGTAAGGTTTGTTGGGGGGCCTCTCTCCTATCGGAGAAGGGCTTGCGATAGACCGCATCCTTTGTGCACTTTTTTTTAGTGTAACACGTTTGCACTTTTTCTTGCACTTTGGGTGATTCGAGAGCACGTTCCTCGGCTCTTAGAAAATATATGGAAATATAGGGCTTGCAGCTAAAGGGTTCTGTATATGGCTAAATAGCTTCTCTATTGTTTGGTTTGTATAATGTGTTATATGTACTTTGTTTTGTGTATATTAAACCTATCTAGAGAAAAAGTTAACCAGTTGCCCATAGCAACCAATCAGATTACTGCTTTAATTTTGAACCCCTTAAGGACGGACCCATTTTTTACCTTAATGACCAGGCTCTTTATTTATTTTTTTACTTTGACACATGTCTCTTTATTATTTTTTCATGGTGTTCACTGTGCGGTAAAAGTGATGTTATATTTATTCTGTGGGTTGGTACGATTACGACAATACCCATTTTATATAACTTTTTATTCTCTTTTTCCTTTTCTAAGCAAAATTATTTTTTTTCCCTTTTTTGTGTTATTATTTTCCGACAGTCGTAACTTTTTTATTTTTCATCCAACACTATTGATTGAGGGCTTATTTTTTGCGGGACAAGCTGTACTTTTTTATTCGTATTATTTTTGCAATAAATGCTACCTTTTGATCTTTTTTATTCGCTATTTGTACCAAAATTGGCGAATAGTGCGCTTTTTTGTTGTTCTTTTTTTACGACGTTCACCGTGCGGGATAATTTACATTATAGATTTATAGTAAACGTCATTACGGACATGGCAATACTAAGCATGTATA
The DNA here is from genome assembly GCF_029499605.1 of Hyla sarda. NCBI lineage: Eukaryota > Metazoa > Chordata > Amphibia > Anura > Hylidae > Hyla > Hyla sarda. The sequence continues at coordinate 114,282,513 of NC_079198.1, read as the reverse complement.
TGCTTTGTGTTTTTTTATGATAATACAGGGCTTTTATTGGGAAAGGGGCATTTTTTTTTTTTTTTTTTTACACTTCATCCTTTTATTGGAGAACCTATTATTATTTTATTTCTCACTTTTTACAAATTATACTATGCTGTAGTACATTTGTACTGCAGCACAGTAGTATAACCTGATGAGCTGCACACACTACAGCCCCTGGCTGGATCTCACAGGCTTCTGTAGCAGGCATACAGGAGGCCATGATTTGGCCTCCTGCTTCCATAGCAACCAACGGCGACCCGCGATCGTATTGTGGTGCCGCCGTTGGTGAACAGGGGGAGCACCCTCCCCCTGTCAACACCATAGATGCCGTGATCAGGATTGATCACGGCATCTATGGGGCTAATGCTGCCAGGACCCCGGCTGTGATTGACAGCTGGGTCCAGTGTGCATACGTCCCAGCGTGCAAACGTGTCGGGTGCTGCGACGTATGCATATGTCCTGTAGCGGGAAGGGATTAATAGGGCCTCTGGAAAAAAAAAACTGTTTGGTTGCTGTGGGCTACTGTTCAACCTGTCGTCTTCACAGGTTTTGATCTCCCCCTATGTGAATATTTTATATACACTGCTCAAAAATATAAAGGGAACACTTAAACAACACAATGTAACTCCAAGTCAATGACACTTCTGTGAAATCCCACTGTCCACTCAGGAAGCAACACTGATTGACAATCAATTTCACATGATGTTGTGCAAATGGAACAGACAACAGGTGGAAATTATAGGCAATTAGCAAGACACCCCCCAATAAAGGAGTGGTCCTGCTGGTGGTGACCACAGACCACTTCTCAGTTCCTATGCTTCCTGGCTGATGTTTTGGTCACTTTTGAATGCTGGCGGTGCATTCACTCTAGTGGTAGTTTGAGACGGAGTCTACAACCCACACAAGTGGCTCAGGTAGTGCAGCTCATCCAGGATGGCACATCAATGCGAGCTGTGGCAAGAAGGTTCGCTGTGTCTGCCAGCGTAGTGTCCAGAGCATGGAGGCCCTACCAGGAGACAGGCCAGTACATCAGGAGACGTGGAGGAGGCCGTAGAAGGGCAACAACCCAGCAGCAGGACCACTACCTCCGCCTTTGTGCAAGGAGGAGCAGGAGAAGCACTGCCAGAGCCCTGCAAAATGACCTCCAGCAGGCCACAAATGTGCATGTGTCCCCTCAAACAGTCAGAAACAGACTCCATGAGGGTGGTATGAGGGCCCGACGTCCACAAGTGGGGGTTGTGCTTACAGCCCAACACCCTGCAGGACATTTGGCATTTGCCAGAGAAAACCAAGATTGGCAAATTTGCCACTGGTGCCCTGTGTTCTTCACAGATGAAAGCAGGTTCACACTGAGCATGTGACAGATGTAACAGAGTCTGGAGATGCTGTGGAAAATGTTCTGCTGCCTGCAACATCTTCCAGCATGACCGGTTTGGCGGTGGGTCAGTAATGGTGTGGGGTGGCATTTCTTTGGGGGGTGCTGCAAAGCCCTCCATGTGCTTGCCAGAGGTAGCCTGACTGCCATTAGGTACCGAGATGAGATCCTCAGACCCCTTGTGAGACCATATGCTGGTGCGGTTGGCCCTGGGTTCCTCCTAATGCAAGACAATGCTAGACCTCATGTGGCTGGAGTGTGTCAGCAGTTCCTGCAGGAGGAAGGCATTGATGCTATGAAATGGCCTGCCCGTTCCCCAGACCTGAGTCCGATTGAGCACATCTGGGACATCATTTCTCACTCCAGGACATTACATCAAAGTTGGATCAGCCTGTAGTGCGGTTTTCCATTTTGATTTTGAGTGTGACTCCATATCCAGACCTCCATGGGTTGATAAATTTGATTTCCATTGATTTTGTTGTCAGCACATTCAACTATGTAAAGACGAAACTATTTCATATGATTAGTTCATTCATTCAGATCTAGGATGTGTTATCTTAGTGTTCCCTTTATTTTTTTGAGCAGTGTATATATTGTTTGGTTTTCACCTAGGGTTGGGGTTTAGTATACAGTTGGGTGGTGGATTATAAAAGGGGAGGGAGTCCACAGCTTATCGGTATCGGCCCTAAAAAATCTATATCGGTCGATCCCTGGTTCTTGGGATCCACAATGTATATCAACATCTGCAATATCACACAGCACATTTTTTATTTTGTATCTCATTAAGGAACAGCAATGCAGTCTCTTAATAATAATTATAATAATAATAGTAATTAACTTAAACATAATATAATAATTACTGGTTATTTGTATTGATAATTGGTAATACAAGTCGGACAAGAACATACAAAATACAGCAGTTTCTAATTGGCTCCTGCAATGGCTTAATGATTTTATATATATATATATATATATATGTGTGTATGTATATATATATATATATATATATATATATGTATATATACAGTGCTTAGTGAAAGTATTCGGCCCCCTTGAACTTTTCGACCTTTTGCCAAATTTCAGGCTTCAAACATAAAGATATAAAACTGTAATTTTTTGTGAAGAATCAACAACAAGTGGGACACAATCATGAAGTGGAACAAAATTTATTGGATATTTCAAACTTTTGTTAACAAATAAAAAACTGAAATATTGGGCGTGCAAAATTATTCAGCCCCTTTACTTTCAGTGCAGCAAACTCTCTCCAGAAGTTCAGTGAGGATCTCTGAATGATCCAATGTTGACCTAAATGACTAATGATGATAAATAGAATCCACCTGTGTGTAATCAAGTCTCCGTATAAATGCACCTGCACTGTGATAGTCTCAGAGGTCCGTTTAAAGCGCAGAGAGCATCATGAAGAACAAGGAACACACCAGGCAGGTCCGAGATATTGTTGTGGAGAAGTTTAAAGCCGGATTTGGATACAAAAAGATTTCCCAAGCTTTAAACATCCCAAGGAGCACTGTGCAAGTGATAATATTGAAATGGAAGGAGCATCAGACCACTGCAAATCTACGAAGACCCGGCCGTCCCTCTAAACTTTCAGCTCATACAAGGAGAAGACTGATCAGAGATGCAGCCAAGAGGCCCATGATCACTCTGGATGAACTGCAGAGATCTACAGCTGAGGTGGGAGACTCTGTCCATAGGACAACAATCAGTCTTATACTGCACAAATCTGGCCTTTATGGAAGAGTGGCAAGAAGAAATCCATTTCTTAAAGATATCCAGAAAAAGTGTAGTTTAAAGTTTGCCACAAGCCACCTGGGAGACACCAAACATGTGGAAGAAGGTGCTCTGGTCAGATGAAACCAAAATCCAACTTTTTGGCAACAATGCAAAACGGTATGTTATGCATAAAAGCAACACAGCTCATTACCCTGAACACACCATCCCCACTGTCAAACATGGTGGTGGCAGCATCATGGTTTGGGCTTTTCTTCAGCAGGGACAGGGAAGATGGTTAAAATTGATGGGAAGATGGATGGAGCCAAATACAGGACCATTCTGGAAGAAAACCTGATGGAGTCTGCAAAAGACCTGAGACTGGGATGGAGATTTGTCTTCCAACAAGACAATGGTCCAAAACATAAAGCAAAATCTACAATGGAATGGTTCACAAATAAACATATCCAGGTGTTAGAATGGCCAAGTCAAAGTCCAGACCCGAATCCAATCGAGAATCTGTGGAAAGAACTGAAAACTGCTGTTCACAAACGCTCTCCATCCAACCTCACTGAGCTCCAGCTGTTCACAAACGCTCTCCATCCAACCTCACTGAGCTCCAGCTGTTCACAAACGCTCTCCATCCAACCTCACTGAGCTCCAGCTGTTCACAAACGCTCTCCATCCAACCTCACTGAGCTCCAGCTGTTCACAAACGCTCTCCTTCCAACCTCACTGAGCTCCAGCTGTTCACAAACGCTCTCCATCCATCCTCACTGAGCTCCAGCTGTTCACAAACACTCTCCATCCAACCTCACTGAGCTCCAGCTGTTCACAAACGCTCTCCATCCGACCTCACTGAGCTCCAGCTGTTCACAAACGCTCTCCATCCGACCTCACTGAGCTCCAGCTGTTCACAAACGCTCTCCATCCGACCTCACTGAGCTCCAGCTGTTCACAAATGCTCTCCATCCAACCTCACTGAGCTCCAGCTGTTCACAAACGCTCTCCATCCAACCTCACTGAGCTCCAGCTGTTCACAAACGTTCTCTATCCAACCTCACTGAGCTCCAGCTGTTCACAAACGCTCTCCATCCAACCTCACTGAGCTCCAGCTGTTCACAAACGCTCTCTATCCAACCTCACTGAGCTCCAGCTGTTCACAAACGCTCCCCATCCAACCTCACTGAGCTCCAGCTGTTCGCAAACGCTCTCCATCCAACCTCACTGAGCTCCAGCTGTTCACAAACGCTCTCCATCCAACCTCACTGAGCTCCAGCTGTTCACAAACGCTCTCCATCCAACCTCACTGAGCTCCAGCTGTTCACAAACGCTTTCCTTCCAACCTCACTGAGCTCCAGCTATTCACAAACGCTCTCCATCCAACCTCACTGAGCTCCAGCTGTTCACAAACGCTCTCCATCCATCCTCACTGAGCTCCAGCTGTTCACAAACGCTCTCCATCCGACCTCACTGAGCTCCAGCTGTTCACAAACGCTCTCCATCCAACCTCACTGAGCACCAGCTGTTCACAAACGCTCTCCATCCAACCTCACTGAGCTCCAGCTGTTCACAAACGCTCTCCATCCAACCTCACTGAGCTCCAGCTGTTCACAAACGTTCTCTATCCAACCTCACTGAGCTCCAGCTGTTCACAAACGCTCTCCATCCAACCTCACTGAGCTCCAGCTGTTCACAAACGCTCTCTATCCAACCTCACTGAGCTCCAGCTGTTCACAAACGCTCCCCATCCAACCTCACTGAGCTCCAGCTGTTCACAAACGCTCTCCATCCAACCTCACTGAGCTCCAGCTGTTCACAAACGCTCTCCATCCATCCTCACTGAGCTCCAGCTGTTCACAAACGCTCTCCATCCAACCTCACTGAGCTCCAGCTGTTCACAAACGCTCTCCATCCAACCTCACTGAGCTCCAGCTGTTCACAAACACTCTCCATCCAACCTCACTGAGCTCCAGCTGTTCACAAACACTCTCCATCCAACCTCACTGAGCTCCAGCTGTTCACAAACGCTCTCTATCCAACCTCACTGAGCTCCAGCTGTTCACAAACACTCCCCATCCAACCTCACTGAGCTCCAGCTGTTCACAAACGCTCTCCATCCAACCTCACTGAGCTCCAGCTGTTCACAAACGCTCTCCATCCATCCTCACTGAGCTCCAGCTGTTCACAAACGCTCTCCATCCAACCTCACTGAGCTCCAGCTGTTCACAAACGCTCTCCATCCAACCTCACTGAGCTCCAGCTGTTCACAAACACTCTCCATCCATCCTCACTGAGCTCCAGCTGTTCACAAACGCTCCCCATCCAACCTCACTGAGCTCCAGCTGTTCACAAATACTCTCCATCCAACCTCACTGAGCTCCAGCTGTTCACAAACGCTCTCCATCCAACCTCACTGAGCTCCAGCTGTTCACAAACACTCTCCATCCAACCTCACTGAGCTCCAGCTGTTCACAAACACTCTCCATCCAACCTCACTGAGCTCCAGCTGTTCACAAACGCTCTCTATCCAACCTCACTGAGCTCCAGCTGTTCACAAACGCTCTCTATCCAACCTCACTGAGCTCCAGCTGTTCACAAACGCTCTCCATCCATCCTCACTGAGCTCCAGCTGTTTTGCAAGGAGGAATGGGCAAAAATGTCAGTCTCTCGATGTGCAAAACTGATAGACATACCCCAAGCGACTTACAGCTGTAATCGCAGCAAAAGGTGGTGCTACAAAGTATTAATTTAAGGGGGCTGAATCATTTTGCACGCGCAATTTTTCAGTTTTTTATTTGTTAAAAAAGTTTGAGATATCCAATAAATTTCGTTCCACTTCATGATTGTGTCCCACTTGTTGTTGATTCATCACAAAAAATTACAGTTTTCTATCTTTATGTTTGAGGCCTGAAATGGGGAAAAAGGCCAAAAAGTTCCAGGGGGCCGAATACTTTGACTATATAGTCAAAGTCCCGAAATCACTTGAATGCTTGATAAAGGCTATAAACGTTGCATTTGATATGGGGACAATAAAATAATCCAGTTTCTCAAGATCCTTGACCTGGCTGGTGCTGTGATTTTGGACTTTGACTACATTGATCCTGGGTTGGCTACCTGGGTATTCACGTGTTCAGAGGTCGACCCCCGGTGCTGTCTCACACTCTCTCTTCTACATATATATATAATAGTATGTGTGTTATGTTGTTTAATAAGGGATGAATAGTTGCTGCCTCGGCGCTGCACTGCAGTAACAGTAAGTATAGGTTCACACACCCGTTCTCTCCTGTCCCCGCTATTCTCCTTTCATTGCTGCTAAACGGAACATACCGTATTTTTCGTCCTATAGGACGCACCGGCGTATAAGACGCACCCAATTTTTAGGGGCAAAATCTAAAAAAATTTAGATTTTGAACCCAATAGTGGTCTTCAACCTGCAGACCTCCAGATGTTGCAAAACTACAACTCCAGGAGGAGTTGAAGACCACTGCAGGAGGAGGTAATACTCACGTGTCCCCGCCGCTCCGAACCCGTCACCGCTGCCCTGGATGTCGCTCCATCGCTGTCGCCGTGTCCCCATCGCTCCAGAACGTCTCTGCTGCCGGCCGGGTATCCTCGCTCTCTGTCGCCGCCATCACGTCGTTACGCACGCCGACGCACGTACGCGACGACGTGATGACGAGGAAGGAGAGCGCCGGCCATACAGGGGATCCCTGAACGGAGAAGACACCGAGGAGGCAGGTAAGGTCCCTCGCGGTGTCCTGTAAGCACTAACCAGGCTATTCAGTCGGGCTGTTCGGGACCGCCGCGGTGAAATCGACTGAACAGCCAGACTGAACAGCCGGGTTAGTGTCACTTTCCCTTCAGACGCGGCGGTCAGCTTTGATCGCCGCGTCTGAAGGGTTAATACAGGGCATCACCGCGATCGGTGATGTCCTGTATTAGCCGTGGGTCCCGGCCGTTGATGGCCGCAGGGACCGCCGCGATAGGGGTGTATTCGCCGTATAAGACGCACCGACTTTTCCCCCCCCAGTTTTAGGGAAGAAAAAGTGCGTCTTATACGGCGAAAAATACGGTACTAACAAACTGATGCAATGTGATTCAAAGTGATACCATTAAGCGGCATCCTGTTGCAACAGTTTTTAATCCGTTTGTATCCTTTACTGTACATTTTTATTTTTGTCCGGGTACTTCCTGGTTGCTCACATCTCTTCCCAGCATGCTCAGAAGTAATATCGGATCAAAAACGGATTGGAAAAAAAATGAATGCAAACGGATAACCTTACAGGCTCATCCGTTTGCCATAGACTTCAATGTTAAATTTCATATATCCGTTTCCAAACCGTTATTTGTAATGGAGAAAGAAAAATGTAATGTCTTTCCTCCGGTAAAAATAGCGGAATAGGAACCAAACGAGTGCAAACTGGTGACAAAGGACTGTAAAAAAAAAAATATATACCATTCACATCGGTGGAATCTATTTACAGCTGTTTGCAAGCCGTCTGCAAAAGGCTTGAATGGATTTGAGAACGGACACGAATTAAAGGAAACATGCAGCGAAAAACAACTTATCCCAACGCTGGACCCCCCCGCGATCTCCTGCACGGGGCCATGGTTTTGACGCAGCTCTCCCGTGCAGGAGGCATGCCCCCTCCATGTTTCTCTATGGGAGAGGCGGGGATGCAGCGTTCGTGCCTCCCCACCTCTCCCATAGAGCTTTATGGGGAGGGGGTGTACCATCGTCCTCACTGAGGTCGACGCTAGGCGCATTTACCACCGCACAGCACGGCAATGCGGGGGCCCCGTTTGGGAGATCGCGGGGGTCCCAGCGGTTGGCCCTACCGCAGTCAGACACTTCTAAGTTGTTTTCGCTGCAGATATCCTTTAACGGGGACTGACGTTAATGTGAATGAGCCCTGACTTGTGTAGTGATGGGCTGGAGAGAGATGTGGATGTGCTTTGTCTGGGTGGTGCTCTTACTTGGACGGAAGTTAAAGGGGTACTCCGGTGGAAAACTTTTTTTTTTTTTTTTTTTTTATCAACTGGTGCCAGAAAGTCAAACAGATTTATAAATGACTTCTATTAAAAAAAAAAAATCTTCCAGTACTTATTAGCTGCTGAATACTACAGAGGAAATTATTTTCTTTTTGGAACACTGTGCTCTCTGCTGACATCATGAGCACAGTGCTCTCTGCTGACATCTCTGTCCATTTTAGGAACTGTCCAGAGCAGCATATGTTTGCTATGGGGATTTTCTCCTACTCTGGACAGTTCTTAAAATGGACAGAGATGTCAGCAGAGAGCACTGTGCTCGTAATGTCAGCAGAGAGCACTGTGTTCCAAAAAGAAAATAATTTCCTCTGTACTATTCAGACGCTAATAAGTACTGAAAGGATTAAGATTTTTTTTATAGAAGTAATTTAGAAATCTGTTTAACTTTCTGACACCAGTTGATTAAAAAAAAAAAAAAGTTTTCCACTGGAGTACCCCTTTAACGATGCAGGACGTATATTTACGTCCTGCGCCGGCTCCCGCAATATGAAGCGGGATCGCGCCGCGATCCTGCATCATATCGCTTCGGTCACGGCGCTCATCAACGGCCGGGACCCGCGGCTAATACCACACATCGCCGATCGCGGCGATGTGCGGTATTAACCCTTTAGAAGCGGCGGTCAAAGCTGACCGCCGCTTCTAAAGTGAAACTGAAAGTATCCCGGCTGCTCAGTCGGGCTGTTCGGGACCGCCGCGGTGAAATCGCGGCGTCCCGAACAGCTGATCGGACACCGGGAGGGCCCTTACCTGCCTCCTCGGTGTCCAATCGACGACTGACTGCTCCGTGCCTGAGATCCAGGCAGGAGCAGTCAAGCGCCGATAATGCTGATCACAGGCGTGTTAATACACGCCAGTGATCAGCATAGGAGATCAGTGTGTGCAGTGTTATAGGTCCCTATGGGACCTATAACACTGCAAAAAAAAAAGTAAAAAAAATGTGTTAATAAAGGTCATTTAACCCCTTCCCTAATAAAAGTTTGAATCACCCCCCTTTTCCCATAAAAAAAATAAAACAGTGTAAAAAAATAAAGAAATAAACATATGTGGTATCGCCGCGTGCGTAAATGTCCGAACTATAAAAATATATCATTAATTAAACCGCACGGTCAATGGCGTACGCGCAAAAAAATTCCAAAGTCCAAAAAAGCGTATTTTGGTCACTTTTTATACCATTAAAAAAATGAATGATGATTTTTTCCAGAAGTGCGACAAAATCAAACCTGTATAACTAGGATATCATTTTAACCGTATGGACCTACAGAATAATGTTAAGGTGTAATTTTTACCGAAATATGCACTGCGTAGAAACGGAAGCCCCCAAAAGTTACAAAATGGCGGTTTTTTTTTCGATTTTGTCGCACAATGATTTTTTTTTCCCTTTCGCCGTGCATTTTTGGGTAAAATGACTAATGTCACTGCAAAGTAGAATTGGCAACGCAAAAAATAAGCCATAATATGGATTTTTAGGTGGAAAATTGAAAGGGTTATGATTTTTAAAAGGTAAGGAGGAAAAAACGAAAGTGCAAAAACGGAAAAACCCTGCGTCCTTAAGGGGTTAAGCATTTAATACGGTAGCAAAGAGAATTGAAAGAACGGCACTCACTCCGGTCAGAAGCAAGTATGATAACCCTTCATTTTATAGGCCACATGATGTGCACAAAGCGGGGAGGAACAGAAAGATACCGGAGCTTAACGGAGCTTGTGAGTCTGACGGTCCAATTTCGTGGCTGATCCGCTTGGTCACGTGACCACGCGGATCAGCTGGGAAATGCGACCATCAGACTCAAGAGCTCCAACGGAGTTCCGTCCCCCTTTGTGCACATCATATGTATTATAAAATAATAAGTTGTCATATTTGGATCTATAGTAGTAAAAATGGTACCCAGCACTCACCAATCTTGCAAAAAGTAAAAGTTTATTAATCCATATCACAGTACAGGGATGCGTTTCGACAAAGGTGCCTTCCGGCACCTTTGCCAAAATGCATCCCTGTACTATTCTATGGATTAATAAACCTTCACTTTTGCAAGATTGGTGAGTGCTGGGTACCATTTTTACTACTATTAGTACTATAGAGTTGCCCTTTATTTTATACTTCTGCTGCTTAACAAAATATGTCCCCGCTCCCCTCCATTTTTGGGTTGTACGTACATGAATAGAACTGTTGTAGTTTTTAACAAATCCTGTAATTGTGCCTTATTATAATTCTTTCTTTTAGTGTTGAGTAAAACAAACACAGTGCCCACCTTTTATAGTGTCATACAATGCCAACATGCCAAGCGGTAGCAGTACCTATAGTCAACACCACACAGTATTAGTGTCTACACAACAAACCCATGTAACACATACACAATAAAGTCATAAAGTAACAATACCCACACATAAAGGACTTTTGATGCCTACTCGATGTCATACAGTAACAGTACCCAAACAATATGATGCCTATATGACGGCATACAACAACAGTGCCATACACTATGGCTATATGTTGCGTACATGATGCCATGCAGTAACAGTACCCACACAATATAGCTATATGACTCCTTATGGTAATGGTGCCTACATTACTTGGCTATATGATGCCTACATGTTGCCATACAATAACAGTATCCACACATTTTGGCAACAAGATGCCTACATGCAATTACAGTACCCACACAATATGGCTATATGATGGCTACATAAAACAATTACATCACTCATACAATATGGCCATACAATGCCTACATGACACCATACGATAATAGTACCCACCCAATATGACCATATGATGCTTTCCCGACACCATACAAGTACCCACTCATTATTACCATATGATGCCTACATGACACCATTCAATAACAGTAACCACCCAATATGACCATAGAACGTCTATATGATGTCGTTCAATAACAGGCCCCACATAAAATAGTACAAATAACGGAGACCAAATAATCCTACAGCTGAAATGATGATGACATGGGGTACACACTAAGACAGTATAAGGTGGGTTGGTGGAGAACTCTAAATGGTGGGGGCCCCAGGGCCGTAGCTATAAAGGTAGCAGTCGCATTGGGACCCTGATTCCTAAGGGGGCCCCAAAACACATCTGCCCCATAACAGACCAGTAATTTTAATTGGCATATGGGGCCCTGTTGCAGATTTTGCATCAGGGCCCAGAAACTACAAGCTCCGCCTCTGCCCAGGGCGATAACTTCTTTGACCAACATTATGATCTAATCTTACCCTAAGTGAAATTTCCAGTCTCTTTCCTCTGGGATTTGTCACTCATCAGAGGTAATAGTCTAAAACAAAAATAGAGAAAAAGAAACACAGCCGCACATCCACCATTTGTATTTTGATCTAATTGCTTCTCATAAATTCAAACACTAACAGGTTGTTATTATACATTTTGATCAAAAAGTACAAGCGCACTCGCCACGTCAAGGCCACCTATTCAGAGTGGGTCCCCAACCCAACATTGGTGTAGCGCTGGGTGGCGGCCACCACCACCACTACACTATGCCCAAAGGAGACAGCATAAAGGCTTCCTCATTCTCCTAGGCCTCTGGCAGTGAGCACATGGTAGGTTTCACACTGGTGTGGTTCTCTGTGGCGGCCATTGTTTCTGTGGTGCTTTGTCTGTGGGGTGGTGCGGCCCGGAGCCAGGGGCTTGGTCGGGCAACAATGGGGCTGCCTGACCACTGGGTCATTCCCCCTGTGGGCTTGGTGTCTCAGAGGCAGTGGTCACCGCCCAACGCTACGCCAGTGTCAGGTTAGGGACCCACTCTGACTAGATGGTCTTGACGTGGCGAGTGGGCTTGTACTTTTTGATCAAAATGTATAATAACAACCTGTTAGTTTTTGAAATTATGCTGAGAAGCAAATAGATCAAAATACAAATGGTGGATGTGCGGTTGTGTTTCTCTATTTTAGTTGTACAGATGTTATAGTCTACTTAAAGACATGCGCCAGTTCTGCATCGCTGATCTCCTGCACACCAAGTAATGGTTCTGTATGTTCCTTTTCTTTCAGGTTGCTGACCATGAAATCTGTCAGAGAGGTAATGGTTTTTCGACGACCAAAATGAACAGTAAACAAGGTGAGTCCACTTCTCCTCTGCATTTACTGATAAACCCCAGAAGAGGGGTCCAGAATTCTCCTTATTTTATTGATATCGCTTCATGGGAGCTTCAAATCCCCCTACGGCTTCCAACACTTGACCTTGTGTGCCGGGTCCTAAAAGCTACTAATGTGGCCAATGGGAACTGTGTGTGCTGCCGAAAAAGGACAGGGTCCTATAATGTTCTGTATTTTATTTTCGTGAATGTTAGGTAGTATAAAATATGAGATTTAATGTTAAGCTAGTGTAGGAAGGTGTTAAAATAAAGAAATGCCACTTTAACGTCAGGCAGCATGGGCCATGGCCACTAGAGATGAGCGAACTTACAGTAAATTCGATTCATCACAAACTTCTCGGCTGGGCAGTTGATGACTTTTCCTGCGTAAATTAGTTCAGCCTTCAGGTGCTCCGGTGGGCTGGAAAAGGTGGATACAGTCCTAGGAAAGAGTCTCCTAGGAAAGACTGTATCCACCTTTTCCAGCCCACCGGAGCACAGGAAAGCTGAACTAATTTATGCAGGAAAAGCCATTAATTGCCGAGCCGAGAAGTTTGTGACGAATCGAATTTACTGTAAGTTCGCTCATCTCTAATGGCCACTTTAAGAATTCTGACCAGCACAAAAAATGCAGAATTGTCAATTTTGTTTAAAAAAAAAAAAAAAAAAAAAATCATGAAACCAGGACAAAAATTACATTTTTATTCTAAAGACAGGACAGTCCCACCACTGTAGCAGGCAGACAGACTATTATCTGCTTCCGCATTCATGCAGTGGATTTGGAGTTCTGTCGGAAAAGCAGATATGACCGCTATAAAACTTTATAATTCTGAAATTTAGACCAATAAAGATAAGCGATGGCTGGTTGCACCTGTTCCCAGTTCTGGGGAATTAGATGTTTTGTCTGTACCAGTTACTATGTGCACACAATCGTTACCTCCTATAAACACATGGGACTCGCAGGAATTAACTCCTTGATGCTGACACACACAGTTCTGCAGATCCTGCAGCACATTTGCCCTTAAAGGAATACTAACCTAAAAAATCTAGTACTGCATAGGTAGGATACCAGCTTTGTGAACATGGTTGGCTTTTATATACAGATAGATCTTGATCTGCGGTATCTCCCATAATAAGGCTGCATTCACACCACGTTTTTGCAATACAGTTCCCTTATCAGGTATTTGATGAAAAACGGATTCCTCAAAATCTGACTAAACTGTATCAAAACGTGTGTACAAATTTTAACCCATATATGGTTGAAAACCGTATACGGTTTGAAAAATGTCTGGTTGCATCCGTTTTTTTTAGAAAAAAAACATATACGTTTTTAACTTTTCACTCCATTTTGAATAAAGTTTCATTTGTTTGATTGAAATTCCAAGAAAAAAAATGTGCAAATTCAAAAACCGTATGGTGAAAACCGCATGGAACCGTACGCACATACAGTTCTGTACGGTTCCCATTGACTCCTATGTTAATTAAAAAAACGTATATTGTTTAATACAGTTTTTTTACCTGGACCAAAAAATGTGGTGGACTACGGTTTTGGGTATGGGTAAAAAAAACGGACAAAACCGTATAAGATGCAAAACGGACTAAACCGGATGATGCGTTTGACATACGGTTTACAATGCTAAGTCAGTGCATACGGTTTTCTATACAGTTCAATGTTCAATACGGTTTTTAACTTGAAACCGTATACGGGAACTGTATAGCAAAAAACGTGGCGTGCATGCACCCTAACAGTGTTTAATGTAGTTTCCCCTAATAAATAACTCGCCTGTACCCTCAGCTTCTTTAGCAAGGCAGTGGTGGTCTTGGAGGTGTTTGGGGTCCTTATCATTTTGGAAAACTGCCTTGCGGCCCAGCCTCTGAATGGAGGGGATCATGCTCTGCTTCAGTATGTCACAGTACATGTTGGCGTTCATGGTTCCCTCTAGAGATGAGCGAACTTACAGTAAATTCAATTCGTCACAAACTTCTCGGCTCGGCGGTTGCTGACATTTCCTGCATAAATTAGTTCAGCTTTCCGGTGCTCCGGTGGACTGGAAAAGGTGGATACAGTCCTAGGAAAGAGTCTCATAGGACCGTATCCACCTTTTCCAGCCCACCGGAGCACCTGAAAGCTGAACTAATTTATGCAGGAAAAGTCATCAACTGCCGAGCCGAGAAGTTCGTGACGAATCGAATTTACTGTAAGTTCGCTCATCTCTAATTCTAAACTATACAAAATAAAGAGGATTGCAGTTGCTTCTATTCTATATAAAGCATGCACTGTGATGGTCGGGGTGTCACCATATAGCGTGTATGTTACCGTCCGGATGATTCTAATAATACACATATAGGTTTATCTATGGTTCTACTGAAGAACCCCGTTATGGCAAACAAAATGAACAATGCAACATTGTTCCAAATGATATTTATAAGAACTGTACCTTGTAATTTCCTATATGATGCAGCAGAAAATGAGGATTTATGTTACAGGGTGTATGTTCATTTGGGTATTTTCTGTTTCCATCATCTTTATGGCAGTGTTCTCCAACTGTTGTTAAACTATAACTCCCATCATGCCCCAATGGCCCTTTTGTCATCGTGTACACCCTGTGCCAGTGTTTTCCAATTTGCATTTTTCCAGCGGTTGAAAAACTACAACTCCCATCATACCTTGGTAGCTGTTTTGTTATAGAACGTACACTATATAAGTTCCCCCAACCTGTGGCTTTCTAGCCAAGGACAAGGTATGGAAGGAGTCAGTCTTGCAACATCTGGAGAGTCACAGGTTGGAGACTATTGCTATAAAATGTACACTAGGGGGGGATTTATTAACACCTGTCCAGAGGAAACGTTACTGAGTTGCCCATAGCAACCAATCAGATCACTACTTTCATTTTTGAAAAGGCCTCTGAATAATGAAAGAAGCGATCTGATTGGTTGCTATGGGCAACTCAGCAACTTTTCCTTTTGGACAGGTTTTGATAAATCTTCCCCTTGATTACAAAAAGGCTACCAGGGCATGATGGGAGTTGTAGTTTTGCAACAGCTGTAGAGCCTCAGTTTGGGGAATAGGAAAACACTGAAACAGAGGGGGAGATTTATCAAAACCTGTCCAGAGGAAAAGTGGCTGAGTTGCCCATAGCAACCAATCAGATCGCTTCTTTCATTTTACAGAGGCCTTTTAAAAACTGAAAGCAGCGATCTGATTGGTTGCTATGGGCAACTCAGCCACTTTTCCTCTGGACAGGTTTCGATAAATCTCCCCCAGAGTGTACATTGGACAACAAAAGGTCGTCAGGGCATTACGGGAGTAGTTTTTCTACAGCTGGAGATCTGCAGGTTCGGGAATAGGATACACAAATTTGAAGGTAGTCAGAGCATGATGGGAGTTGTAGGTTTGCAACAGCTGGAGAGCCACAGGTTGGGAAACACTGCTATAGAGTGTACATTTGATGACAAAAAGGCTACTAGATCATGAAGGTAGTTGTAGTTTTGCAGCTGCTGTATGGCTGGGTTCACACTGTGGAATTTCTGGGCAGAATTTCTGCCAGAGATCGATCCGGCGGCACTAGGACCACGCGGACTACATTGCCGTTCCCATAGATGGCAATGCATTTCTGAGCAGATGTCCCAAAAGATCCACCCAGAAATGCATTGCAGTCTACTCAGTTCTAGCGGCGCCGGCTCGATCTCCGGCAGAAATTCTGCCCAGAAATTCTGCAGTGCGAACGCAGCCTAAGGGTCTATTCACACGGCAGAATTTCCGCTTGCGGAATTCTGCCTCAAATTTAAAGCCCATAGACTTCTATGGGATTCCGCACTCCCATTCACACTTTTGAAATTCCACTTGCGGAATTCCGCAAGTGGAATTTCAGAAGTGTGAATGGGAGTGCGGAATCCCATAGAAGTCTATGGGCTTTAAATTTGAGGCAGAATCCCCCCGTGTGAATACACCCTAAGGCGACAGGTTGGGAAACACTGGTATAGGGAGGCAGGTGTTACCATTTCCTTAAAGGGTTACTCCAGTGGAAAACCTTTTTTTTTTTTTTTATTATTTTTTTTTTTTTTTAATCAACTGGTGTCAAAAAGTTAAACAGATTTGTAAATTACTTCTATTAAGAAATCTTAATCCTTCCAGCACTTATTAGCTTCTAAATACTACAGAGGAAATTCTTTTCTTTTTTGAACACAAAGCTCTCTGCTTACATCATGAGCACAGTGCTCTCTGCTGACATCTCTGTCCATTTTAGGAACTGGCCAGAGCAGCATATGTTATGCTATGGGGATTTTCTCCTTCTCTGGACAGTTCTTAAAATGGACAGAGATGTCAGCAGAGAGCACTGTGCTCGTGATTCAGCAAAAAGAAAAGAATTTCCTCTGTAGTATTCAGCAGCTAATAAGTACTGGAAGGATTAAGATTTTTTTAATAGAAGTAATTTACAAATTTGTTTAACTTTCTGGCCCCAGTTGATTTAAAAAAAAAAAAAGTTTTCCAGCGGAGTACCCCTTTAAAAGCTCTGTGGTTCAGGCCAGCGATAAGGCGGAGAGTTCTTAGTTAAATATTTATTTAGCAGAAGGTTTTTTTCTTTAGAAATGTTGGAGACATCACACCCCATGTTTACTTAATACCTCCTCCTCCTTCCTCAATTCCTAGACCTGTGATCCATTTACTGAATGTGAATTCCTTATTATAAGACATAGGAAGAGAGTGGTCCCAAAAGGAAGCTGCTCCAGCAGTTTCCAGGGAGGAGAAATGCGGATGATATCTGTGGCACCTTGAGGGTTTGTTGCAGTCAAACAAGCATTCCGGGATTATGGGGTTACTGATTTATTCAATAAAAATGACAAAACCATACATTAAAACAAATATATGGAATAATATAAAATAGGACGAAAATAAGAGGGAGATAGCAACGCGTTTCGCAGGGTGACCCCCGCTTCGTCAGGCTAGTCTATTATTATAAGACATAAATAGCTATCAAGGATACGTTATAAGAGGGGCGGCCGGCGCTTTTCAGGACAGCTGAGGGAAAACCCTATTTTTGCAGACATATTGATTATTATGATATACAGCGACCTAAGATGAGAAGTGGGGATTTGTATTTATGGAAGTTGTTTTTAAAGGGGTATTCCAGGAAAAACTTATATATATATATATATATATATATATATATATCTGTTAAACAGATTTGTAAATTACTTCTAATAAAAAATCTTAATCCTTTTAGTACTTATGAGCTGCTGAAGTTGAGTTGTTCTTTTCTGTCTAAGTGCTCTCTGGTGACACCTGTCTCGGGAAATGTCCAGAGTAGAAGCAAATCCCCATAGCAAACCTATTCTGTGCAGTTCCCGAGACAGGCAGAGATGTCAGCAGAGAGCACTGTTGCCAGACAGAAAAGAACAACTCAACTTCAGCAGTTGATAATTATTGGAAGGATTAAGATTTTTTCCCGAAATACCTCTTTAAGTGACGGACATCTAGTCTGTTGTAGTTTTGTGTTATCTTGTGTTAATCCTGATATTATAATTGACATTTTAATGTATCCGCCTTTCATTGTGTGTGTTTGCTGCAGGATGGAGAGCCGGCGCTGCCTTCCTTACTGTCATGTTCTGCTTCGGGATGTTGTGGTACTTACAAGTGGACACCTACATACCCAGGTAGGTACACAGCCAGCTCTGAGACCAGTTCGGTGTCATTTCAGGTGTGGGGCAGTAAATCGCAGAAACATGAAATGGATTTATTGTATTTCTGTCCTGAGATGACTGTAAATGTGGAGTTGATCTGTGCCTCCCCAGGAACAGGCGTTTCATACTGTGGCCCCTGCGCCTGCCCAACCCCTGTCCACTATAAATATTATCACAGAAGAAAAAACAGCAAATATATAACCACAGCGTCTGTGTCCTTAGGTCCTATGTAAATGTCGGAGCCATGTGCGCTCCAGGTGACGTCGCTTCCAAAGCAGCTTCTATGATCAGCAAGTAAGTTTCTGGCAGCTGTCAGTCATCTCTCCTAGCACACACCAATCCTCCTGTATAGCACACACCAATCCTCCTGTATAGCACACACCAATCCTCCTGTATAGCACACACCAATCCTCCTGTATAGCACACACCAATCCTCCTGTATAGCACACACCAATCCTCCTGTATAGCGCACACCAATCCTCCTATACAGCAAACACCAATCCTCCTGTATAGCACACACCAATCCTCCTGTATAGCGCACACCAATCCTCCTGTATAGCACACACCCATCCTCCTGTATAGCACACACCAATCCTCCTGTATAGCACACACCAATCCTCCTGTATAGCACACACCAATCCTCCTGTATAGCACACACCAATCCTCCTGTATAGCACACACCAATCCTCCTGTATAGCACACACCAATCCTCCTGTATAGCACACACCAATCCTCCTGTATAGCACACACCAATCCTCCTGTATAGCACACACCAATCCTCCTATACAGCAAACACCAATCCTCCTGTATAGCACACCAATCCTCCTGTATAGCACACACCAATCCTCCTGTATAGCACACACCAATCCTCCTATACAGCAAACACCAATCCTCCTGTATAGCACACACCAATCCTCCTGTATAGCGCACACCAATCCTCCTGTATAGCACACACCCATCCTCCTGTATAGCACACACCAATCCTCCTATACAGCAAACACCAATCCTCCTGTATAGCACACACCAATCCTCCTGTACAGCACACACCAATCCTCCTGTATAGCACACACCAATCCTCCTGTATAGCACACACCAATCCTCCTGTATAGCACACACCAATCCTCCTGTATAGCACACACCAATCCTCCTGTATAGCACACACCAATCCTCCTGTATAGCACACACCAATCCTCCTGTATAGCACACACCAATCCTCCTGTATAGCACACACCAATCCTCCTGTATAGCACACCCCGTCCTCCTGTACAGCACACACCAATCCTCCTGTATAGCACACACCAATCCTCCTATACAGCAAACACCAATCCTCCTGTATAGCACACACCAATCCTCCTGTATAGCACACACCAATCCTCCTGTATAGCACACACCAATCCTCCTGTATAGCACACACCAATCCTCCTGTATAGCACACACCAATCCTCCTGTATAGCGCACGCCCCGTCCTCCTGTACAGCACACACCAATCCTCCTGTATAGCACACACCAATCCTCCTGTATAGCACACACCAATCCTCCTGTATAGCACACACCAATCCTCCTGTATAGCACACACCAATCCTCCTGTATAGCACACACCAATCCTCCTGTATAGCACACACCAATCCTCCTGTATAGCACACACCAATCCTCCTGTATAGCACACACCAATCCTCCTGTATAGCACACACCAATCCTCCTGTATAGCACACACCAATCCTCCTGTATAGCACACACCAATCCTCCTGTATAGCACACACCAATCCTCCTGTATAGCACACACCAATCCTCCTGTATAGCACACACCAATCCTCCTGTACAGCACACACCAATCCTCCTGTATAGCACACACCAATCCTCCTGTATAGCACACACCAATCCTCCTGTATAGCACACACCAATCCTCCTGTACAGCACACACCAATCCTCCTATACAGCACACACCAATCCTCCTGTATAGCACACACCAATCCTCCTGTACAGCACACACCAATCCTCCTATACAGCACACACCAATCCTCCTGTATAGCACACACCAATCCTCCTGTATAGCACACACCAATCCTCCTGTATAGCACACACCAATCCTCCTATACAGCACACACCAATCCTCCTGTATAGCACACACCAATCCTCCTGTATAGCACACACCAATCCTCCTGTACAGCACACACCAATCCTCCTGTATAGCACACACCAATCCTCCTGTATAGCACACACCAATCCTCCTGTACAGCACACACCAATCCTCCTATACAGCACACACCAATCCTCCTGTATAGCACACACCAATCCTCCTGTATAGCACACACCAATCCTCCTGTACAGCACACACCAATCCTCCTATACCGTCAACCTGTATAGCGCACGCCCCGTCAACCTGTATAGCGCACGCCCCGTCAACCTGTATAGCGCACGCCCCGTCCTCCTGTATAGCGCACGCCCCGTCCTCCTGTATAGCGCACGCCCCGTCCTCCTGTATAGCGCACGCCCCGTCCTCCTGTATAGCGCACGCCCCGTCCTCCTGTATAGCGCACGCCCCGTCCTCCTGTATAGCGCACGCCCCGTCCTCCTGTATAGCGCACGCCCCATCCTCCTGTATAATGCTTCATCCTCACATCACACATTAGGCTCATTCACACTGCAGAATATTTGTCTGGATATACAGCGACCTAAGATGAGAAGTGGGGATTTGTATTTATGGAAGTTGTTTTTAAAGGGGTATTCCAGGAAAAACTTATATATATATATATATATATATATATATATATATATATATATCTGTTAAACAGATTTGTAAATTACTTCTAATAAAAAATCTTAATCCTTTTAGTACTTATGAGCTGCTGAAGTTGAGTTGTTCTTTTCTGTCTAAGTGCTCTCTGGTGACACCTGTCTCGGGAAATGTCCAGAGTAGAAGCAAATCCCCATAGCAAACCTATTCTGTGCAGTTCCCGAGACAGGCAGAGATGTCAGCAGAGAGCACTGTTGCCAGACAGAAAAGAACAACTCAACTTCAGCAGTTGATAATTATTGGAAGGATTAAGATTTTTTCCCGAAATACCTCTTTAAGTGACGGACATCTAGTCTGTTGTAGTTTTGTGTTATCTTGTGTTAATCCTGATATTATAATTGACATTTTAATGTATCCGCCTTTCATTGTGTGTGTTTGCTGCAGGATGGAGAGCCGGCGCACACCAATCCTCCTGTACAGCACACACCAATCCTCCTGTATAGCACACACCAATCCTCCTGTATAGCACACACCAATCCTCCTGTATAGCACACACCAATCCTCCTGTATAGCACACACCAATCCTCCTGTATAGCACACACCAATCCTCCTGTATAGCACACACCAATCCTCCTGTATAGCACACACCAATCCTCCTGTATAGCACACACCAATCCTCCTGTATAGCACACACCAATCCTCCTGTACAGCACACACCAATCCTCCTGTACAGCACACACCAATCCTCCTGTATAGCACACACCAATCCTCCTGTATAGCACACACCAATCCTCCTGTACAGCACACACCAATCCTCCTATACAGCACACACCAATCCTCCTGTATAGCACACACCAATCCTCCTGTCCAGCACACACCAATCCTCCTGTACAGCACACACCAATCCTCCTGTATAGCACACACCAATCCTCCTGTATAGCACACACCAATCCTCCTGTATAGCACACACCAATCCTCCTGTATAGCACACACCAATCCTCCTGTATAGCACACACCAATCCTCCTGTATAGCACACACCAATCCTCCTATACAGCACACACCAATCCTCCTGTATAGCACACACCAATCCTCCTATACAGCACACACCAATCCTCCTGTACAGCACACACCCATCCTCCTGTATAGCACACACCAATCCTCCTGTATAGCGCACGCCCCGTCCTCCTATACAGCACACACCAATCCTCCTGTATAGCGCACGCCCCGTCCTCCTGTATAGCGCACCCCCCGTCCTCCTGTATAGCGCACGCCCCGTCCTCCTGTATAGCGCACGCCCCGTCAACCTGTATAGCGCACGCCCCGTCAACCTGTATAGCGCACGCCCCGTCAACCTGTATAGCGCACGCCCCATCAACCTGTATAGCGCACGCCCCGTCAACCTGTATAGCGCACGCCCCGTCAACCTGTATAGCGCACGCCCCGTCCTCCTGTACAGCACACACCAATCCTCCTGTACAGCGCACGCCCCGTCCTCCTGTATAGCGCACCCCCCGTCCTCCTGTATAGCGCACGCCCCGTCCTCCTGTATAGCGCACGCCCCGTCAACCTGTATAGCGCACGCCCCGTCAACCTGTATAGCGCACGCCCCGTCAACCTGTATAGCGCACGCCCCGTCAACCTGTATAGCGCACGCCCCGTCAACCTGTATAGCGCACGCCCCGTCAACCTGTATAGCGCACGCCCCGTCAACCTGTATAGCGCACGCCCCGTCCTCCTGTATAGCGCACGCCCCGTCCTCCTGTATAGCGCACGCCCCGTCCTCCTGTATAGCGCACGCCCCGTCCTCCTGTATAGCGCACGCCCCGTCCTCCTGTATAGCGCACGCCCCGTCCTCCTGTATAGCGCACGCCCCGTCCTCCTGTATAGCGCACGCCCCATCCTCCTGTATAATGCTTCATCCTCACATCGCACATTAGGCTCATTCACACTGCAGAATATTTGTCTGGAATCATTCTGTCTCCTGCAGGCACCAGCTGAATCAGACGGTGTTAAGGCCGCTCGGAAACGTGTCTGATAAGATTCCGCTGAGAGAATAAACGTTATCTTTCTTTCTGTGACGTCCAGAATTTGAATTTCTATGGCAGAATTTTCCACCATAGAAATTCTGCTGTGTGCACGGTGCAACAAATCCCATTGAAAACAATGGATGGCTGCTGCATCGGGATTTCCTGAATTCTTGAGCATAATTCCACTTGTAAATTCTGCTGTGTGAATGGGCCCTAAGGCTGTGGCTACCTGGCAGCTGTGGACATGACATGGATCGCCGCTAAATTAATAGGGCCCCATTGCGATCTGCAAGTTGGCAGGACTGCGACTCCACAATCACCAGAAATCTGTCCTGGATTAATTTATTTACATTAAGTAGCGGTACAGAATAATTCGGGATATGCAGCAACCGTTGTCATGGCCAAAGTCATCGTGTAGCCCAAATCTGGGTAACATTTCCTATCTTTGCTTCCAACATCTTCTTAACTCCTCATCTGTCTGCAGTTACTCCAGGAATCACCCCGTCTTCTTGGCGATGAGCGACTATTTCTGGGTGAAGAACGAGTCCCGCTATCCTTTACCGTACGGCATGAAAGGAAGTGGTAAGAACAGAGCTGAGCGAAGCAGACACACTGAACAACACACACGTATAATATACTCAATATAAGGGGTGTGCATATTTTCTGCAGTATAGGGGTGTGCATATTTTCTGCAGTATAGGGGTGTGCACATTTTCTGCAGTATAGGGGTGTGCACAATTTCTGCAGTATAGGGGTGTGCACAATTTTTGCAGTATAGGGGTGTGCACAATTTTTGCAGTATAGGGGTGTGCACAATTTCTGCAGTAGAGGGGTGTGCTGTGCATATTTTCTGCAGTATAGGGGTGTGCATATTTTCTGCAGTATAGGGGTGTGCACATTTTCTGCAGCATAGGGGTGTGCACATTTTTTGCAGTATAGGGGTGTGCACATTTTTTGCAGTATAGGGGTGTGCACATTTTCTGCAGAATAGGGGTGTGCATATTTTCTGCAGTATAGGGGTGTGCACATTTTCTGCAGTATAGGGGTGTGCACATTTTTTGCAGTATAGGAGTGTGCACAATTTCTGCAGTATAGGGGTGTGCACAATTTCTGCAGTATAGGGGTGTGCACATTTTCTGCAATAGAAGGGGTGTGCACATTTTCTGCAGTATAGGGGTGTGCATATTTTCTGCATGCAACATCTCCCACCATCAAGTTGAACCCAGCGTGTGTTGCCCATTCATGCATTTTATTTATGCAAAAATAAAAATAACTGTGCAGACAGATCCATGCTCTGCTGCTCATCTGTTCCACAATACTGTCTGAGCCAATTTTTATAACCATGCCCATTATCTTCAGAGAGTCGCTGGAGGCGCCAACCGTTCACACATATTATATCATGCAGCTTGGCGTGTTCCTGGGACATTACATCATTATAAACATCCATAGACGGAATCCCCACCCTGCAGTCATCATTGTAGATCTGCCAATTTTTTTAGCTGCAGGCAGCAGAGCTCCCCCCCCTTCTGGATTTTTTAGCATTTATTGAGTTGTCTGCAGAGGTGGAGCTTATGGTTTGTGCGCATTTCATGGTGCAAAGTTTGTGCACCTAAAAGTCACTGATTTCCTTTGATTATGAGGCCCTTATACCAGTGTTTCCCAACTGGGGTGCCTCCATCTGTTGCAAAACTACAACTCCCAGCATGCTCGGACAGCCTTCGGCTGTCCGGGCATGCTGGGAATTGTAGTTTTGCAACAGCTGGAGGCACCCAGGTTGGGAAACACTGCCTTATAGCATGGAGGTAGTGGTGTAGTGTGGGGGAGACTGTTGCCTAGGGCGCAAAATTCTTAGGGGCTCAAAATCTTGTGCCCCTGAGAATGTAAAGTGAGTGGTGAAGAATACAATGTGTGCTTCGCCACTCAGTAAGGTACAGGAGCAGAGAGCTTTGTTAAAACAGGAGTCCCTGCTCCTGTATGTACATTCCAATAGCTTAGTACATTATGGAATGTACGTACAGGCACAGGGACCCCTATTTTTTCTGTATTTCTTGCTCCTGTACTGTACAGTGGCACAGGGCTTCTGCTGTGGGATGCTAGCGATGATGTCATTTTGCACAGCCTTAAAAGGGGTATTCCAGGAAAAAACATTTTTTTTTTATATCAACTGGCTCCAGAAAGTTAAACAGATTTGTAAATCACTTCTATTATAAAATCTTAATCCTTTCACTAATTATCAGCTGCTGAAGTTGAGTTGTTGTTTTCTGTCTAGCAACAGTGCTCTCTGCTGACACCTCTGCTTGTCTCGGGAACTGCACAGAGTAGAAGAGGTTTGCTATGGGGATTTGCTTCTACTCTGGGTGGTTCCCGTGACACGTGTCATTAGAGAGCACTTAGACGGAAAATAACTCAACTTCAGAAGCTCATAAGTACTGAAAGAATTAAGATTTTTTAATAGAAGTAATTTACAAATCTGTTTAACTTTCTGGAGCCAGTTGATATATATAAAAAGTGTTTTCCTAGATAACCCCTTTAAGGAGAAGTCCTGTGCCACTCTGCGTGATGGGGCAAGGAGCAGAGGAAGAAAAGGGCCTCCCCAGCATGGGAATGGAGGGAAAGTGAGGTATTTTTGGAGGGGAAATAATTGAGGGATAATTATCTTCCTCCTTGGGGCATCCTGTGAAAGGGGAGGAACTACCTTCCATACCTACAGTGGGCATCTACTTAAGGTGGGGATTACCTACCTACTGGGTGAATTGACCCAATTATCACCTACCTCATTGGGGAACTACCCACCTACTGGGTCATCTATTTAATGATAGGATTACCTAATTACTGTTTGAATTTACCTAATAGGGGATTACCTACCTATACCCACCGGGGGCATCTTCTTAAAGGGGACCTCCGGTGGAAAACTTTTTAAATTTTTTTATTAACTGGTTAAACAGATTTGAACAGATTAAACAGTTAAACAGATTTGTAAATTACTTCTATTAAAAAAATCTTAATCCTTACAGTACTTATTAGCTGCTGAATACTACAGAGGAAAGTCTTTTCTTTTTGGAACACAGAGCTCTCTGCTGACATCATGACCACAGTGCTCTATGCTGTCCATATTATGCTGTCCACTTTCTGGCACCAGTTGATTTAAAAAAAAAAAGTTTTCCACTGGAGTGCCCCTTTAATGTTAGTTGATTACCTACCATCTAGGGGAATTCACTTCATGGTGCATCAACCTAATGGCGGGAAATGTCCTACTTACTGAGGTCATCTATTTAATGGGGTAGGGGAAGAATAACCAACCCACATGAAAACTTCCCAATTTCTCTGCCGCTCCCCCAACCCACCTACCACCACTGAGGGGAGGAAAAGGTGAGGGATATGCTGGAAAAGTGCCGGGTCTTTGTCTGGCCGATTCAGTACGGTAGTTTTCCAGTCACTGTGGTGGTAGTGTTCATGGTGTGGTGGAATTTGTTGTCCCTTGTATAGTGGTTTTTACACTGCTCAAAAACATAAAGGGAACACTAAGATAACACATCCTAGATCTGAATGAATGAACTAATGATATGAAATACTTTCGTCTTTACATAGTTGAATGCGCTGACAACAAAATCACACAAAAATTATCAATGGAAATCAAATGTATCAACCCATGGAGGTCTGGATATGGAGTCACACTCAAAATCACAGTGGAAAACCCCACTACAGGCTGATCCGACTTTATGTAATGTCCTTAATACAAGTCATAATGAGGCTCAGTAGTATGTGTGGCCTCCACGTGCCCGTATGACCTCCCTACAACGCCTGGACATGCTCCTGATGAGGTGGAGGATGGTCCCTGAGGGATGTCCTCCCAGACCTGGACTAAAGCATCCACCAACTCCTGGACAGTCTGTGGTGGATGGAGCGAGACATGATGTCCCAGATGTGCTCAATCGGATTCAGGTCTGGGGAACGGGCGGCCAGTCCATAGCATCAATGCCTTCCTCTTGCAGGAACTGCTGACATACTCCAGCCACATGAGGTCTAGCATTGTCTTGTATTAGGAGGAACCCAGGGCCAACCGCACCAGCATATGGTCTCACAAGGGGTCTGAGGATCTCATCTCGGTACCTAATGGCAGTCAGGCACCTCTGGCAAGTACATGGAGGGCTGTGCGGTCCCCCAAAGAAATGCCACCCCACACCATTACTGACCCACCGCCAAACCGGTCATTCTGGAGGATGTTGCAGGCAGATCGTTCTCCACGGCGTCTCCAGACTCTGTCACGTGCTCAATGTGAACCTGCTTTAATCTCTGAAGAGCACAGGGCGCCAGTGGCGAATTTGCCAATCTTGGTGTCCTCTAGAAAATGGCAAACGTCCTGCATGGTGTTGGGCTTTAAGCACAACCCCCATCTGTGGACGTCGGGCCCTCATACCACCCTCATGGAGTCTGTTTCTGACCGTTTGAGTGGACACATGCACATTTGTGGCCTGCTGGAGGTCATTTTGCAGGGCTCTGGCAGTGCTCCTCCTTGCACAAAGGCAGAGGTAGCGGTCTTGCTGCTGTTCCACGTCTCCTGATGTACTGGCCTGTCTCCTGGTAGCGCCTCCATGCTCTGGACACTACGCTGACAGACACAGCAAACCTTCTTGCCACAGCTCGCATTGATGTGCCATCCTGGATGAGCAGCACTACCTGAGCCACTTGTGTGGGTTGTAGACTCCGTCTCATGCTACCACTAGAGTGAAAGCACCGCGAGCATTCAAAAGTGACCAAAACATCAGCCAGGAAGCATAGGAACTGAGAAGTGGTCTGTGGTCACCACCTGCAGAACCACTCCTTTATTGGAGGATGTCTTGCTAATTGCTTATTTCCACTCCAATAAAGGAGTGGTTCTGCAGGTGGTGACCACAGACCACTTGTCTCAGTTCCTATGCACAACTGGCTGTGAATTGATTGTCAACTGTGTTGATTGCTGAGTGCGGTGATTTCAAGCGTCTGGTAAGTGTCTATTTTTTTCAGCAGTGTGTAGTATATCAATTTAATAGTATCATTCAGTCACTACAGTAATAATAGGTCATCCTGGTGTGGAGGTATTAAAACGCCAACTTGTGAGAAAATCCTGGTAAGCGGCAAAGCATACACTCTATATAGTGCCACTGTCATACATTTATTGGGCAGGGGGGATGGGTGCGCAATACTTTGCCGTGCTTTGGGTGCTGCTATGGTTGCCAAATGGTCGGTACTTTACCGTTACAGCCGGTATTTTGGCCACCCTGCCTGTATTTTTATATTAGAAATACCGGCAATCTCCCAGAATGTTATACCATATACTATACCAGTGTTTCCCAACCAGAGCACCTCCAGCTGTTGCAAAACTACAACTCCCAGCATGCTCGGACAGCCGTTGGCTGTCCGGGCATGCTGGGAGTTGTAGTTTCGCAGCAGCTGGAGGCACCCCTGGTTGGGAAACACTGACCTATACTATATACTACTATATAGTACAACATGCTGGGAGTTGTAGTTTTGTTTGGAGCAACTGCTGAGCCACAGGCTGTATCAGGGCATGCTGGGAGTTGTAGTTAGTAACTAACTGTAACTCCCGAATTTAATTAAAAAAGCGATTGGGGCCCAAAAATGAGCCTCATACAGGCCCGTATAAGGAGAAATAAAAAAAATAAAGTTATAGGGGTCAGAATAGGACAAAATTTCCCCCACATA
Organism: Hyla sarda; assembly: GCF_029499605.1. NCBI lineage: Eukaryota > Metazoa > Chordata > Amphibia > Anura > Hylidae > Hyla > Hyla sarda. The sequence goes on along the minus strand of NC_079198.1, from coordinate 114,254,090 downwards.
TGTGTATCCTGTGATGTCACACATATATATTCATTATGCAAATTAGTATGGCCGGTATTTTTTTTTGCAAGAAAGGTGGCAACCCTAGGTGCTGCCCACCTACAATACGCCACTGGCCGGAGGGATATTCCCCAATATAATGCCCTGTCTGACAACTGACTTTTTTTTTCCTCCAGAGGATCTACTGATGAAATTTCTGGCGTTGTCTAATCGATACCACGTGCCTCAAGATATAGAGAGGTGAGACAACAAGCAAATGGGATTCCTTAGTTCTGAACCTTTCCACTAGGGGCAGCATTTATCATACATACGAGGCACATACTTATGTATATGTATTCTCGTCTGCCATATTCATTCTGGACGTGCACATGTCGTGATAAATATGCAACTTCTGCAACAAGAGAAGTAAAAGTGCAAAAAAAAAAAAAGGATTCTCCAAGATGTAAAGTGATATCGTACTCTGGTACATATAGATATTATTGTAGATAGCACTTTTTATGTTAGTTATTGCACTTAGAGGGGTACTCCCCTGGAAAACATTTTTTTTTTTTTTTTTTTAAATCAGCTGGTGCCAGAAAGTAAAACAGATTTGTAAATGGCTTCTATTTAAAAATCTTAATCCTTCCAGTACTTGTCAGCTGCTGTATGATCCAAAAGAAGTTATTTTCTTTTTGAATTTCCTTTCTGTCTGACCACAGTGCTCTCTGCTGACACCTCTGTCCATTTTCAGGAACTGTCCGGAGCAGGATAGGTTTGCTATGGGGATTTGCTTCAACTCTGGACAGTTCCTAACATGGACAGAGGTGTCAGCAGTGAGCACTGTGGTCAGACGGAAAAGAAATTCAAAAACAAAAGAACTTTCTCTGTAATATACAGCAGCTAAGTACTTGAAGGATTAAATTTTTTTTTATAAAGTAATGTACAATTCTGTTTAACTTTCTGGCACCATTTGATTTTAAATAAATTGTTTTCCACCGGAGTACCCCTTTAAGTTACTTGGTTATATCTCAATCTAAATGCTGAAATAGTTGCTGTTACTGACATCTTCAGGCAGTTACGGAGAACTGCACCTAGTGTCTTCCCTATATAATTACATAGTCCCTGATGAAGGAAGTGCAGAATGTTTTCCCGGAGGAGATTTTACAATGACTCCTATAAACTTAATGACTGTTTTTGTATTGACTACATTACTAATTGATAATAATATGGAGTGATGCTGTCATGTTCAGGTTGCGGTGCAGACGGTGTGTGGTGGTCGGAAATGGACACCGGCTGAAGAACAGCTCTTTGGGTGAAACCATCAATAAATACGACGTGGTGATCAGGTAAGATCAATGTGATTGTAGCAGTAACCAAACACAACTGCTCAGTACAAAAAGGGATAATAGCTAAAATAGTATCTATAGAATTCCCATCTGAGTTATCCTGCATTAGGGCTCAGTCCAGCTTAAAGGGGTACTCCGTCCCTAGACCTAAGGACTGGGGACCCTGTGATCTCCCTGCTGCACCCGGCGATCATTTAGCTGCGCCCTGCTTGTGACATCACGACCACTCCCCCTCAATTCAAGTCTATGGGAGGGGCGTGACGGCTGTCATGCCCCCTCCCTTAGACTTACATTGAGGGGGAGTGGCCATGACATAACGAGCGGGCGTGACCGTGACGTCACGAGCTTCCGCCCCGCATCAACAGTCATCCTGCATGGAGAAAAGTTTGCTCCGTGCACCGGATGTCTGGGGTGGCGCAGTTGAAATCGCAGCGGGACCCCTCCGATCAGACATCTTATCCCCCATCCATAGGATAAGGGATAAGATATCTAGAGGCAGAGTACCCCTTTAACTGCAGAGTTTAGTGACCTTTTTCATCAGATACTGTGACTGCAACTCGGTCCCTCCCTATGCTTCACATTGCAGCTCTGCTTTTACCGATTGGCTACTATATATTAGCACAGTGGTCCCCAACCCAGTCCTCGAGGTGCAGAGCAATTCCCTTACTTAGCGATCCGTGACACTTTTGTTTTGTAAAGTTGGTGCAGGCTGTGGAGGAGAGGAGTCTCTCAGACAACAGACACTTTGGTGCAACCCAACTTAGTGAGATCAAGATTCCCAATTCTGGTTAAAAGGGGCACTCCGGAGAATCGAACCTGTGGATAGGGGATACGTGTCTGATCTGGGGGGCTCCGAGCACTGGGGCCTCCCAAAATCTCTTCTATGGGGCCCGACCTACTTACCCAATCTCGGCAAGCTCCAGCCCCATCTTCCTGAACATGGGCAAGTGACGGCCCGCTCAGCCACTCACTGGCCGCAGTTGATGCTTAAAAGGATGAGAGAGCTGCTGGCAGAGGTTGGACCCCCTGCAATCAGACACTTATGCCCTATCATGTGGATGGGTGATAAGTGTCTTATAAGTTCACTTCCTCAAAGTACCCCTTTAAGGACCACTCAGAAAAGTTGTGCCACTGGTTAGTAAGTGCTGCAGAATATGTTGGCACTAGAGATGAGCGAACTTACAGTAAATTCGACTCGTCACGAACTTCTCGGCTCGGCAGTTGATGACTTATCCTGCATAAATGAGTTCAGCTTTCCGGTGCTCCGCTTTCCGGAAAGCGTCTCCTAGGACTGTATCCACCTTTTCCAGCCCAAGGGAGCACCGGAAAGCTGAACTAATTTATGCAGGATAAAGTCATCAACTGCCGAGCCGAGAAGTTTGTGACGAATCGAATTTACTGTAAGTTCGCACATCTCTAGTTGGCACTATAAAAATACATTCTATTGTTATTAGTTTAATTAACTGTGATATCTGTGTCACAAGACACCACCGGACAGCTTTACCAGTGTACACCATCTGCTGCCACACATTCACAGACAGGGAACACATTCATTATCTGTTACTGTTAATTACAACATAGTAAAAAAAAATTAATTACTTCTAGTGCCCAGTATAAATCCAGCGCCGCTTTAAGTCTGTGCAATAAACTGAGACCAAACGCCATCTCTGTTGGGCTGCAATGTATTAGCCGGTGAAAGCCATTGTCTGGGGTCCGGAGCAATGTCTTCTCTCCTGGGGAAACGGGGGGAAGAGAGTAGACATAGATACTGACATAGATATATAAGCAGGTGATGGCGGTGTAGGATCCAAATTAGGGATCGACCGATTATCGGTATGGCCGATATTATCGCCCGATAATCACAATTTTGGGCATTATCGGTATCGGCAATTACCTTGCCGATAAGCCGATAATGCCCCGCCCCCCCGCCCCCACCGCTCCGCGACCGCCCCCCCCTGACCCGCCGCACCGCACCCCCCGACCCACCGCGTCGCACCCCCCACCGTAGTGCTGGGCGGTATACCGGTATGGATTTTTGCCCATACTGCTATACCGGTCGGGCCCCTCCCCCACCCTCCGAGTCAATAAAAAAAATTAAAATGAACTTACCCGTAATGGGGGTGGTCCGGGCCATCCATCCTTCCTTGCTGTAGTGTCCGGCGCCATTCCGGGTGGAGGGTGAACCGGTCCGGGCTGTCCTTCTCCGGGGGTCCTCTTCTCCACTCCGGGCAGGCTCCGGCCTAGTACGTTGCATAGACGCCGTGACGTCAGGTGCGTCGCTGCGCACGGGCGTCACTGCGCAGCGGCGTCTATGCAGTGTACTAGGCCGGAGCCTGCCCGGAGTGGAGAAGAGGACCCCCGGAGAAGAAGGACAGCCCGGACCGGTTCACCCTCCACCCGGAATGCCACCGGACACTACAGGAAGGATGGATGGCCCGGACCACCCTGACAGGTAGGGGAGAGAAGCGGGTGGTGGCGGCGGCGGCCTATGGCACCGCAAAAGCCATTGCAGTGCATTGATTTAAAGCGCCCGCTTTAAATCAATGATCTGCAACGGTGTCGAGGGGGGATAAATAGCCGATAACTTATACCGGAATATCGGTATAAGTTATCGGCTATCGGCCCTAACCTCCACCGATTATCGGTATCGGCCCTAAAAAAACGATATCGGTCAATCCCTAATCCAAATCATATACGGCACTCTCAGTTTCCATCCAAAATGCCAGAGAAAATAGCGAAGCCCAAATCGCCGGACACCATGCCAGACATCTGACAAACCCCATTGGGCACCATTATGGATCGGCCTGTGCCCTTTCATCTATTACTCTTCTCCAATGACAGAAAAGAACTACGGAATGAACAGTAGTGTAAACCCAGCTTTTCTCTAGGCCTCGTCCTATGGTGTGTGTGAGAAGGGGGAATTTTAGCCGGAATTGTAATGTTGTATTTTTAGAAAGCAATGATCCTGCATATCTGATGGGTATAAATCAATTATATGTCAAAGGTTTTTTTTCTTGTTGTTCTTTATAATTTAAATGTCATTTACCAAGTTAGTTTATTGCAGCTGTAAAAACACAGATAAACTAGTTTATGAGCCAATTCATCAGAAAACGTGTGGTGATAGGTAACTGCTAGAGATGAGCGAACTTACAGTAAATTCGATTTTACACGAACTTCTCAGCTCGGCGGTTGCTGACTTTTCCTGCATAAATTAGTTCAGCTTTCCGGTGCTCTGGTGGGCTGGAAAAGGTGGATACATTCCTAGGAAAGAGTCTCCTAGGACTGTATCCACCTTTTCCAGCCCACCGGAGCACCTGAAAGCTGAACTCATTTATGCAGGAAAAGTCATCAACTGCCGAGCCGAGAAGTTTGTGACGAATCGAATTTACTGTAAGTTCACTCATCTCTAGTAACTGCACTTAGGGTTTTTATTTCCGGCCTACACTATAGATTCATACCAGGAGGAAATACAGGGGACAAAGATATTCAAAATATCTCTCCCCCAGAAGGAAAAACTGTATAAAAGTAAAAAGGGAAAGACCGAAAGATGGCACCTTGTGCGTTACCCCAGATGACAGTGGAGGGGTGGGGGTTTTTGACTTCCTGCTAATAGCAGGAGGGAAATGCAGGCTCTATAGCAGTGGTCTTTAACCTGCGGACCTCCAGATGTTGCAAAACTACAACTCCCAGCATGCCCGGACAGCCGTTGGCTGTCCGGGCATGCTGGGAGTTGTAGTTTTGCAACATCTGGAGGTCCGCAGGTTGAAGACCACTGCTCTATAGAGTGGCCGCTCACTTTAGGCGTATAGGAAATACGCATATCACCCCGTATAGGGGTGTAAGAGATGAATGTGGATCCTGTGCAGCCCAAGGTTCAGGAGTACAAGCCGGTGTCCTGTGGATAACTGGGATATGGATGAAGAGAGAAGGACAAGGTTTTTTCTCTTCATCCATATCCCAGAAGGAAAAAAAACTTTATTTCTGGTACCTTCGTGCTCTACTGAGAATTCTGGGAAGAATATTCAAAGCAACTCTCTGGCACCACCTTTTGGAGGCAATGTTTGTGTGCCTTTAAGAAGCCACAAAACGTGACTGGGGATCTTGCATACTCTGTAGAATTTCGAGTGGAGTATGAATGGCCTATAAATCTCCACATACCTTTTAGTGCCCCCCTCAAGGAAAAACTTTACCTCTTAAGTCACAAAGGAGATATAATATCTACATCTACAATATCTACATCTACAATATCTACATCTACAATATCTACATCTACAATATCTACATCTACAATATCTACATCTACAATATCTACATCTACAATATCTACATCTACAATATCTACATCTACAATATCTACATCTACAATATCTACATCTACTATATCTACATCTACTATATCTATCTACATCTACTATATCTACATCTACAATATCTACATCTACAATATCTACATCTACTATATCTACATCTACTATATCTACATCTACTATATCTATCTACATCTACTATATCTACATCTACTATATCTATCTACATCTACTATATCTACATCTACAATATCTACAATATCTACATCTGCAATATCTACATCTGCAATATCTACATCTACTATATCTACCTACATCTACTATATCTACCTACATCTACTATATCTATCTACATCTACTATATCTACCTACATCTACTATATCTATCTACATCTACTATATCTATCTACATCTACTATATCTACATCTACAATATCTACAATATCTACATCTGCAATATCTACATCTACTATATCTACCTACATCTACTATATCTATCTACATCTACTATATCTATCTACATCTACTATATCTACCTACATCTACTATATCTACATCTACAATATCTACATCTGCAATATCTACATCTACTATATCTACCTACATCTATATCTACATCTACTATATCTACATCTACAATATCTATCTACATCTACAATATCTACATCTGCTATATCTACATCTACTATATCTATCTACATCTACAATATCTACATCTACAATATCTACATCTACAATATCTACATCTACAATATCTACATCTACTATATCTACATCTACAATATCTACATCTACTATATCTACTATATCTACATCTACAATATCTACATCTACTATATCTACTATATCTACATCTACAATATCTACATCTACTATATCTACATCTACTATATCTACATCTACAATATCTACATCTACTATATCTACATCTACAATATCTATCTACATCTACTATATCTACATCTACTATATCTACATCTACAATATCTATCTACATCTACTATATCTACATCTACAATATCTACATCTACTATATCTACATCTACAATATCTACAATATCTACATCTACAATATCTACATCTACTATATCTACATCTACTATATCTATCTACATCTACTATATCTACATCTACAATATCTACATCTACAATATCTACATCTACTATATCTACATCTACAATATCTACATCTACAATATCTACATCTACTATATCTACATCTACAATATCTACATCTACTATATCTACATCTACAATATCTACATCTACAATATCTACATCTACTATATCTATCTACATCTACTATATCTACATCTACTATATCTATCTACATCTACAATGTCTACATCTACAATGTCTACATCTACAATATCTACATCTACAATATCTACATCTACAATATCTACATCTTCTATATCTTCATCGTGTGTAAACTTTGCTGATTGTACATGTTTATTTCCATTGAAAAAAGGCACCACTGACCCAGCATGAATGACAGCTCCCCACATGTGCCAGCGCCCCCATACACTGTAGGTTGTCAGCTGAATTGCTTGTGATAACTAAGATCATGACATTTCCTGCCCATACATATATACAGGACACACATATACATTTTAGTTAATTCTTCTCTAATGGTCCTTTTTACCAGATTGAACAATGCTCCGGTCCACAAATACGAGAAGGACGTTGGCAGTAAGACCACCATGAGATTCTTCTACCCAGAATCGGCCGACTTTGACCCTCAGCTGGACAACAACCCGGAGACCCTGCTGGTGCTGGTGCCGTTTAAGCCTCTGGACATCCAATGGATGAAGATTATTCTGAATAATGAAAAGAGGGTAGGTCCTAATCTGTGACATCACCGCGATCCACCACCGGGCTGTATACCTGCCAGTATTTTTATATTAAAAATGACGGCCATGCAATGGTATTTATCCAACCAATCCTCCAACATGTGGATTGTTGCACCATATACTATACCAGTGTTTCCCAACCAGAGCACCTCCAGCTGTTTCAAAACTACAGCTCCCAGCATGATGGATTATATAATAGTATATACACTGCTCAAAAAAATAAAGGGAACACTAAGATAACACATCGTAAATCTGAATGAATGAACTAATCAAATTAAATACTTTCGTCTTTACATAGTTGAATGCGCTGACAACAAAAGCACACAAAAATGATCAATGGAAATCAAATGTATCAACCCATGGAGGTCTGGATATGGAGTCACACTCAAAATCACAGTGGAAAACCACACTACAGGCTGTCCTTAAAGGGGTATTCCAGGAAAAAAAACTTTTTTTTAATATATATATATATATATATATATATATATATATATACTGGCTCCAGAAAGTTAAACAGATTTGTAAATTACTTCTATTAAAATATCTTAATTATCGGAAGGATTATCAGCTGCTGAAGTTGAGTTGTATTTTTCTGTCTGGCAACAGTGCTCTCTGCTGACATCTCTGCTTGTCTCAGGAACTGCACAGAGTAGAAGAGGTTTGCTATGGGGATTTGCTTCTACTCTGGACAGTTCCCGAGACAGGTGTCATCAGAGAGCACTTAGACAGAAAATAACTCAACTTCAGCAGCTCATAAGTACGGAAAGGATTAAGATTTTTTAATAGAAGTAATTTACAAATCTGTAAATCAAATGTTTTCCTGGATAACCCCTTTAAAACAAGTCAAAATGAGGCTCAGTAATGTGTGTGGCCTCCATGTGCCCATATGACCTCCCTACAACGCCTGGGCATGCTCCTGATGAGGACTAAAGAATCCGCCAACTCCTGGACAGTCTGTGGTGCATGATGGCCATGCAATGTTATTTATCCAACCAATCCTCCAACATGTGGATTGTTGCACCATATACTATACCAGTGTTTCCCAACCAGAGCACCTCCAGCTGTTGCAAAACTACAACTCCCAGCATGATGGATTATATAATAGTATATACACTGCTCAGCTCAAAAAAATAAAGGGAACACGGCCTCCTCCACGTCTCCTGATGTACTGGCCTGTCTCCTGGTAGCGCCTCCATGCTCTGGACACTACGCTGACAGACACAGCAAACCTTCTTGCCACAGCTCACATTGATGTGCCATCATGGATGAGCTGCACTACCTGAGCCACTTGTGTGGGTCGTAGACTCCGTCTCATGCTACCACTAGAGTGAAAGCACCGCCAGCATTCAAAAGTGACCAAAACATCAGCCAGGAAGCATAAAAACTGAAGTGGTCTGTGGTTACCACCTGCAGAACCACTCCTTTATTGGGGGTGTCTTGCCAATTTCCACCTGTTGTCTGTTCTATTTGCACAACATCATGTGAAATTGATTGTCAATCAGTGTTCTTCCTGAGTGGACAGTGGGATTTCACAGAAGTGTCATTGACTTGGAGTTACATTGTGTTGTTTTAAGTGTTCCCTTAATTTTTTTAAGCAGTGTATTATAGGTCGGTGTTTCCCAACCAGAGCACCTCCAGCCGTTAACTGTCTGGGCCTGCTGGGAGTTGTAGTTTTGCAACAGCTGGAGGCACCCCTGGTTGGGAAACACTGACCTATACTATATACTACTCCAACGTGCTGGGAATTGTAGTTTTCGTTTGGAGCAGCTGCTGACCCACAGGCTGTATCAGGGCATGCTGGGAGTTGTAGTTAGTAACGAACTGCAATTCCCGTATTTGCTAAAAAAATAAAATAAATCAAAAAGTCACATCAAAACAATAATGGTCCTGTTAAAACTACAGATCGGGGTGAAAAAATTAGCCCTCGTACAGACCAGTGTATATCTTGTGATGTCACGCATATCTAAATATTTATGCAAATTAGCATGGCCTGTTTTTTTTTTGGGGGGGGGGGGGGGGGGTTGCAAGAAAGGTGGCAACCCTACTGGGCTCTACCACCCTATCACTGCTTCATGTCACATAAAGGATGAAGGGTCTGCTGAACAGTGTAGTCACACCCCGATGTAGACCGGGTCCTTTTAGCCACCCCCCCCCCCCCACACTCATGTTGCTGTTGATGGATCTTAAATATTGTCAGTCAGATCCTACCAATGTGTCTGGCAGCGTCATAGACTTATTATGCACATAAGGCTCTATTCACACTATTGTCAGAACCTCAGTTGGTAGTTTCATGGGAACAAAAAAGCGCAGCATGCAGCAATATTTCCTGTGAAAACAACAAATCTTGGCGGACCCCATTATAGGGTCAGCAGAGTCTGTCAGGCCCCATTGCTTCTATTGTTTGGCAGATCTGGCGCTGCTCTCATATCTGTTATAACAGAAACCATGACAATGGTGTGACCAGAGCCGAACCAAGCTAAATGTGGGGAAATCAAACCTCTGTCCTCTAGAAGAATGGATCTACATATTTGAGTGAGACACCAGGGACCCCAATAATATATATATATTTTTTAACAGGTCCGTAAAGGATTTTGGAAGATGCCCCCTCTAATTTGGGAGGTGACCCCTCAAAATACACGGATCCTGAACCCCTATTATATGGAGGTGACAGCCACCAAGATCCTGGACGTCATTATCGCTGAGCAGAAGGGCTCAAAAAAGATGAAAGCGGTAAGATGTGTGGTAACTGGAGGGGATGTAGAAGGGTGAGGGGCAACGATCAGACATCTTATCCCCTATCCTTTGGCTAGGAGATAAGATGTTTTTGCCCAGAATACCCCTTTAAATCCACAGCATTTTTGGGGATTTTGGGTCAAACACCCCAGCAAAATGCACTGTGGATTGATAAAGACATTTCTATGTTCAGTGTCTGACTGTACTCTTCCATAAGGCTTCTCTGCACTATGAGGACATCAGTCTATACATGCCCATACTGGATATGAGGTTTCTTGTGTGGTCAGGAGTAGATGGCACGGCGCATGTAGAGCACTAGAAAAAGGTTAGGGTACAATGGGGTACAGGGGTTCCCCATGACTGTTCCCGTGAGTGTGTGTGTGTTTGAGAAATAATTTAGTGTTTTGGCATAAACGGGGGTAATTCCACTCCCAGGGCATTGTGACGGGGGACCCATAAGCTGACGTGCAGATGTCACTGGTTCTTGTACGTGTTCACCATCTGCTCTGGGACTCCTGCCTGCAGATGGAACCGTATTTTTAATGTAATGGGTTCATATTACTGAGGCTCTGCCAGGACGGGATCTTGCATCAATGTTCATGTTCTCTTTTTCAGAAACCAACTACTGGCATGTTGGCGATCACCTTTGCCCTCCACTTCTGTGACCTGGTTGACATTGCCGGATTTGGTTACCCAGCACTATCCAACAAGAAGCAGCCGATTCATTACTACGAGAAAGTGACTCTAAAATCCATGTCGGTGAGTGTCTCCTGGTCACTGTCTCTGTTAGAGGTCTGTAATGGACAACTTACCACCACAAGGCAGTTTTTTAACACTAGGACCCCCAGTGATCTCAAGTAGAAGGGTCCTAAGCTTCTAGTTGGAGGGAAATCAGTCACACAAATGCACCCCCCACTACATTTATTGTTCATTGGAGTGAACTCTTTGGCAGTCTTATAGACAGTAAATGTAGCACAAGTAACTGCAGCTGCGTTCCAAGGACAGATTCAGGACCCCTGTTCTTGAGACTGTTGGGGGTTCCAGCCATCAGACCCCCTCCCCCCCCCAGTCATCATACACCTATTCCCCCATCCTGTGTTGTTGGTGGGACAACCCCTTTAAAAGGGTCCGTTTTGTGTCAATAAAGCTATATCATTACACTTCTTCAACTTTATAAAGCACTTTGTGTGCAAGGTACACATTTCTGCTTGCTGTCAGTGAATGGAAACCTCTTGATCAGCTGCAGGCCTGGTTACCAAAGAGAAAGTTGTGGTATGTTGTAATGAGCCCGTACACCTTTGGTCAGGATCAGAAGTTTTCAACCTATAGATGTGAAAAAACAAAAAAAGAGGTCTTAAAAAATTATGGAAAATTAAAAAACAAAATATTGTTTCATTTTAAAATAAGTTTCAGAATATTTCATTCCCGGACAGAGTTCACTGCATCCTGTTCACCAACATATGACTTTCCAGCTGCTGCAAAACTACAACTCCTTCCATGCCCTGACAGCTCCCCAGCTGGTAAGACACACATGGGGAACTCTAACCTAAAAGGTGATCAGCCCCCCCCAACACTAAGAGGTGGTACAGTCCGAACCTTTTCATGTATCAGTCATCTTCCTTGCAGCCTGAAGCCGTGAACAGATAATTGATATTTTGAAGTCTAAAGTGAATCAACAAGAAGGATTGTAATGAGTGTTTATACTGATCACCTACATGATGACATCTTGTCAGCCTTTCCCTGAAGAGATTGTATGAGATGAAGTGAAAGATTTTTTTTTATCTTCGCCCAGAAACAGCGTCCGCACAAAAACAGTGTCCCCTCCTGACCGAGTGGGTGGTATTTACATCAGTGAGACTGTGCTGTAATACCAGGCACAACCATCAACAAGAGGGGGCGCTGATTTAGGAAAATAAGCAATAACCAGTCTTTTACATCAAACATCTTAAATTATTTGGTTTGTAAAATCTTATTTATTTATTTATTTTTTGATTGAGTGGTACTGAGGGGCAGTAGACATCGCTTATCTCTATTTTAGTACTGTCCCGCATAGAAAACTTATCAATAAACTGCAGTCATTGAGCTTGGACTCCCATATTGTCCAGTGGATTAAGCAGTGGCTGAGGGACAGACAGAGGGTTGTAGTCAATGGAGAATATTCAGAGCGAGGTCTTGTTACCAGTGGGGACCTCAGAGATCTGTACTGGGACCAATTCTGTGTAATATCTTTATCAGTGATACTGCAGAAGGTCTTTATGATAAGGTTCCTGGAGGGATACGCCAAATGGAAAAGGATTTGGGTAATCAGCAAAAAGATAATGCACCTGGGGCATAAGCACCCAAGTGCAGAGTGTAGAATATGTCATACAGTCCTAACCTCAGTATCTGAGGAAAGAGATTTATGAGTAATTATTATAGACAACCTTCAAGGTAGGCAGAAAACATCATAAAGGAGCAGGAAATGCTAGCAGAATGCTTTGGTGTATAGGGAGAGGTATCAGCAGTAGAAAGAAGGAAGTTCCCTCTCTACTACTAATACCTCTCCTTATACACTCATGAGAAGTGGTCATTGGTGTATTGGGAGAGGTGTTAGCAATAGAAAGAGGAACCTGCACATGGGTGTATTGGGAGAGGTATTAGCAGCAGAAAGAGGGAGTCCTTATGAGTGTATAGGGAGAGGTATTAGTAGTAGATAGGAAAGTGCTCATGAGTGTATAGGGAGAGGTATTAGCAGCAGAAAGAGGGAAGTGTTCATGTGTGTATAGGCAGATGTATTAGCAGTAGAAAGAGGGAAGTGCTCATGGGTGTATAGGGAGAGGTATTAGCAGTAGAGAGGGAAGTGCTCATGGATGTATAGGGAGAGGTATAAGCAGTAGAGAGGGAAGTGCTCATGCCCTTGTACAGAGCACTGGTGAGACCTCCCTTGGAGTATTGTGCGCAGTACTGGAGGCCAAATCTCCAGAAGGATATAGATACTTTGGAGATAAAACTGATCAGGAAAGATTTTTGAACCTTAACATGTATAGAAGAAACAGAGGGGATATGATAGAAACTTTTATATACATAAAGGGAATCGACACAGTAAAGAAGAGGGAATAGAATAGAAGATAAACCACCAGATTTAATAGAAGAAGAAAAACTACCACACGAGGACATCGTTTTATATTAGAGAGGTAAAGGGTTGTTCAGTACTATCAGAAAATATTACTTTACTGATAGAGTAGTGGATACATGGAACAGCCTTCCTGCAGAAGTGGTTGCTGCAAATACAGTGAAGGAGTTTAACCTGTTAAGGACCAAGGGCGTACCTGTACACCCTGATCTCGTTACTGGTGTTTAAAGCATGCTCACAGGCTGATAGCAGTCAGGACCCACCAGGTTTGAAGCGTTATCAGCAGCCAGCACCCGGGGTTAATGCCGGGCATCATCGGTCGGGCCGATGCCCGGCATTAACCCTTTAAACGCCGCAATCAAAGTTGATCGCGGTGTCTAAAATGAAAGTAAAACTATCTTGGCAGCACAGCAGAGCTGATCGGGACCATCGCGATGAGTTCACGATGTCCTGCTCAGATGAGAGGACAGCGGGAGGAACCTTACCTGATCCTCTGCTGCCTTCAGCCTCCGCAGCACCAATAACACTGATCAATGCTAAGCCAAAGTGTCATGATTCGGCTAGCTGGATGTGGATCCTCTGTGTCAGCGAGGGATTGGCGTGGACCGTGTCGGCGGACCGGTTCTAAGATGCTACTGATATTCACCAGAGCCCGCCGCAAAGCGGGATGGTCTTGCTGCGGCGGTAGCAACCAGGTCGTATCCACCGGCAACGGCTCAACCTCGCTGACTGCTGAGAAGGCGTGGGACAGAAGGACTAGGCAGAGGCAATGTCAGACGTGGCAGAAGGTCTGGGCAGGCGGCAAGGTTCGTAGTCAATATGGATAGCAGGAGATCTGGAAACACAGGCTTTGGACAACACTAAACGCTTTCACTGGCACAAGGCAACAAGATCCGGCAAGGGAAGTGCAGGGGAAGTGAGGTATTATAGCCAGGGAGCAGGTGGAAGCTAATTAGGCTAATTGGGCCAGGCACCAATCATTGGTGCACTGGCCCTTTAAATCTTAGAGAGCTGGCGGGCGCGCGCCCTAAGGAGCGGAGCCGCGCGCGCCAGGACATGACAGCCGGAGGCCGGGACAGGTAAGTGACTTTGGATGCGATTCGCGAGCGGGCGCGTCCCGCTATGCGAATCGCATCCACGCCGGCAATGTCAGTGCAGTGCTCCCGGTCAGCGGGTCTGACCGGGGCGCTGCAGAGAGAGGAACGCCGCGAGCGCTCCGGGGAGGAGCAGGGACCCAGAACGCTCGGCGTAACAGTACCCCCCCCCCCCTCCGCTTAGGTCTCCCCCTTTTTTTGTCCGGCAATTGCTTCACATGGGACGAGGACACTGGGAGCGATTGTAGGGTTTCCACAAAGGCAGGCAGAACAGCAGGAATGGGGAGGGAGGGCAGAGGGTGAAGCTTGGCACAGGGCAGGGTGTCACCAGGACGGGGGCTATGAGAAGGCATGGCACAGTTCCGATAGGCCTTGGGTAGACCAGGCACAGGAGGAGACACTGAGGCCCGACAGACGGGACTGGGAGCAGAGGTGAGGCATTTCTTAAGGCAAGCAGAACCCCAATTCTTGATCTCCCCAGTGGTCCAGTCAAGGGTGGGAGAATGATGCTGGAGCCATGGCAGACCGAGGAGGACTTCAGAGGTGCAGTTGGGAAGGACAAACAATTCGATCTTTTCGTGATGGGGTCCAATGCACATTAAGAGGGGTTCTGTGCGGTAACGCACAGTACAGTCCAACTTCACTCCGTTGACCGAAGAAATGTAGAGCGGCTTGACGAGACGGGTCACCGGGATGCAGAACTTATTCACCAAAGAGTCCAGAATAAAATTTCCAGAAGCACCACCAGAGTCCAAGCAGGCAACGGGTGAGAGGGAGAAATCCGCACGGGCACAGTGAGACGTGGAGAAGCAGACTCCGTACCCAGAGACGCCACACCCACGTGAGCTGGGTGCGTGCGTGCGTTTCCTAGACGTGGAGGACGAATAGGGCAATCCACCAAGAAATGTTCAGTACTAGCGCAGTACAGACATAGATCTTTTTCCTTACGGCAAGTCCTCTCTTCATGGGTCAGGCGAGACTGATCCACTTGCATAGCCTCCTCGGCGGGAGGCACAGGGGTAGCTTGCAAAGGATACTGTGGGAGAGGTGCCCAGAGATCAAGGTCTTTTTCCTGGCGGAGCTCCTGGTGTCTCTCAGAAAAACGCATGTCAATGCGGGTGGCCAAATGGATAAGTTCTTGCAGGTTGGCAGGAATCTCTCGTGCGGCCAGCACATCCTTGATGTTACTGGATAGGCCTTTTTTAAAGGTCGCGCAGAGAGCCTCGTTATTCCAAGATCATTCGGAAGCGAGAGTACGAAATTGGATGGCGTACTCGCCTACTGAAGAATTACCCTGGACCAGGTTCAGCAGGGCAGTCTCGGCAGAAGAAGCTCGGGCTGGTTCCTCGAAGACACTACGGACTTCAGCGAAGAAGGACTGGACTGTAGCTGTGGCAGGATCATTGTGGTCCCAGAGCGGTGTGGCCCAAGACAAAGCCTTTCCAAATAGAAGACTCACTACGAACGCTACCTTAGACCGTTCTGTAGGAAATTGGTCCGACAACATCTCCATATGTAGGGAACATTGCGACAGAAAGCCACGGCAGAGTCTAGAGTTCCCATCAAATTTGTCTGGCAGGGACAAGCGGAGGCTGGGAGCGGCCACTCGCTGCGGAGGAGGTGCAGGAGCTGGCGGAGGAGATGGTTGCTGCTGTAGCAGTGGCAGAAGTTGCTGTAGCGTGGAGGTCAACTGCGACAGCTGCTGTCCTTGTTGGGCGATTTGCTGCGATTGCTGAGCGACCACCGTGGATAGGTCAGCGAGACTTGGCAGCGGCACCTCAGCGGGATCCATGGCCGGATCTACTGTCACGATTCGGCTAGCTGGATGTGGATCCTCTGTGTCAGCGAGGGATTGGCGTGGACCGTGTCGGTGGACCGGTTCTAAGATGCTACTGGTATTCACCAGAGCCCGCCGCAAAGCGTGATGGTCTTGCTGCAGCGGTAGCAACCAGGTCGTATCCACCGGAAACGGCTCAACCTCGCTGACTGCTGAGAAGGCGTGGGACAGAAGGACTAGGCAGAGGCAAGGTCAGACGTAGCAGAAGGTCGGGGCAGGCGGCAAGGTTCGTAGTCAATGTGGATAGCAGGAGATCTGGAAACACAGGCTTTGGACAACACTAAACGCTTTCACTGGCACAAGGCAACAAGATCCGGCAAGGAGGTGCAGGGGAAGTGAGGAAATATAGCCATGTAGCAGGTGGAAGCTAATTAGGCTGATTGGGCCAGGCACCAATCATTGGTGCACTGGCCATTTAAATCTTAGAGAGCTGGCGCGCGCGCGCCCTAAGGAGCGGAGCCGCGCGCGCCAGGACATGACAGCCGGAGGCCGGGACAGGTAAGTGACTTGGGATGCGATTCACGAGCGGGCGCGTCCCGCTATGCGAATCGCATCCCCGCCGGCAATGTCAGTGCAGTGCTCCCGGTCAGCGGGTCTGACTGGGGCGCTGCAGAGAGAGGAACGCCGTGAGCGCTCCGGGGAGGAGCAGGGACCCGGAGCGCTCGGCTTAACACAAAGCTCAGCATGCAATCGCAAGATTGCATGTTATAGCCCCCTATGAGGGCCAAAAGAAAAGTAAAATGTGTTTAAAAAAAATTAATAAAATTGATAAATGTGAACAAGCCCCTCCCCTAATAAAAGTTTGAATCCCCCCCTTCTCCCATTTTTTTTATAAAATAAAGTAATCAAAAATAAACTCACATGTGGTATCGCCGCGTGCATAAATGTCCGAACTATTAAACCGCACAGTCGATGGTGTACACGTAAAAAAATCTATAAAAAGCGATCAAATAGTCCCATCACAACAAAAATGGTAACAATAAAAACTACAGACCACGGCCCAAAAAATTAGCCCTCAAATTGCCCCATATGTGGAAAAATAAAAGTTAGAAGATGACAATTTTAAACATACTAATTTTGGAGCATGTAGTTGTTTTTTTTTTTTTTTTTTGAGTAGTAAAATAAAATAAAACCTACATAAATTGGGTATCCTTATAATCCTATGGACCTTCAGAATAAAAATAAAGTGCCCTTTTTATCGAAAAGCGTACTGCATATAAATGGAAGCCCCCAAAACTAAAAAAAATGCTAAGTTTTTTTTTTCTTTTTTTGTTTCGCCGCAGATTTTGTTATAAAATAAGTGAAGTCATTACAAAGTACAATTGGTGACGCAAAAAAACAAGCCCTCATATGGGTCTGTAGGTGCAAAATTGAAAGACTTCTGATTTTCGAAAGGAAAGGAGGAACAAACGAAAGTGCAAAAATGAAAAAAATCTCCTGGGTACTCCGCTGCTCAGCATTTGGAACAAACTGTTCCGAACCCTGGAGCTTGTGACATCATAGTTCTGCCCCCTCACGACGTCGTGCCCCGCCCCCTCAATGCAAGTCTATGGGAGGGGGCATCACGCCCCCTCCCATAGACTTGCATTGAGAGGGCGGGGTGTGACGTCATGAGGGGGTGGGGCTATGATGTCAAAAGCTCCAGGGTTCGGAAGTGTTTGTTCCAAGCGCTGAGCAGCGGAGTACCCCTTTAAGGACCAGGAGATGGGCTTCGTCCTTAAGGAGTTCAAGCATGCATGGGATAGGTATTAGGCTATCCTTCATATAAGATAGGGCCAGGGACTATTGGCTGGGTTCACACCACGTTTTGTTAAATACGGTTCCCGTATACGGCTGGGAGGAGGGGGGCGGGGCTTAATCGCGGCGCCCGCACTCAGCCGTGTTCGGGAACCGTATTAATGTATGTCTATGAGCTGACCGGAGTGAACCGCAGTGGTTTCCCGACCGCAGGCAAAAACGAAGCCGGTTCACTCCGGTCGGCTCATAGACATACATTAAATACGGTTCCCGAATACGACTGAGTGCGGGCGCAGCGATTAAGCCCCGCCCCCCTCCTCCCAGCCATATACGGGAACCGTATTTAACAAAACATGGTGTGAACCCAGCCTTCATAGGATTCAGATTATTGGGCAGACTAGATGGACCGATTAGATGTGGCAGCTCAGCAGAAGGTAGAACACATTACAGGCCTAGATACAGTGACCCATAGATTAATAGTAACCTCTTATTCTTCTTTCCTAGGAATCCGGACATAACATCACACTAGAAGCTATTGCAATAAGGAACCTGCTCCAGCACCAGCTCATTCACAACCTCACCTACTTCTGAGGGGTCCTGGATGTGGTGAACCCCCCGCAACTGTGAGGACAGTATGCTGGACACGCTGCGCCTGGCAGACTCTACAAGACTTATGTGCAATACCCACCTTCCTAAAACCTTGTACAGAATCTCTCCCTGCACTGGGCGGAGCGGCTGTCACTGGGCAGAGCGGCTGTCACTGGGCGGAGCAGCTGTCACTGGGCAGAGCGGCTGTCACTGGGCGGAGCGGCTGTCACTGGGCGGAGCTGCTGTCACTGGGCAGAGCACTCTGCACCGCGCACACGCACGTTCTGGGCTACTAGATGGAGAAGTGTTGACTAAACTCTTAATTTAATTTTATATTGATTTTTTTAAAGAACAAAAACCTATAATATTTATTTAATACTTTGGTGCCATTCGCACCGTGACGAATTATGGATGACGGTGGTTGTTGCCGCCCTCCTCTGTATAGAGAAGACGATGAATGATATGATAGATTTTGGGATTTCTCTGCGGCCTTGGATCCCTTACTTTTTTTTTCTTTTTCTACACGATTTTCACCTTCAATGTATAATATTTGTAAATTTTGTGACTTTTCCCTGAAGGAGAAGATTGGATGAGACGCTGGACGTATCGGATTAAAGGGGCGGGACCCCGTGCTATGTGCCAATTCTATGTTCTCAAATATTTAGGGGGCAGAAATATGTGGATACGGAGGTCGTCAGCCCTTGTCTCATCAGATGACAGGGGGGAGGGTGTTGGTGACATCCACCAATAATAATATGCTGCTGCTTTTATGTTTAGCTCTTTATCTCCTATTGGTAGAACTGGAAGAGAACTTCATATTAAATAATTTGGTCCTTGAGTCCATTTCGGGGGCCCTTGTACCTTCAGTGCCTTGATTTCTCATTTGTCCATTGTTATAATTGCTTTTATGGTAACTTAAATGCAGACTGAAAATGACTATATAAAATCTATATGGAACCTTAGTTCCACCCCTGAGGATCATTCTGTATACACACTATTGAGTAACTTTATAAATAATTTGCCTTTATAGGATTTATACTCCAGTCACATCCAGAGCTGATTTAAAGGTGTACTCCCGTGGAAAACATTTTTTTTTTAATCAACTGGTGACAGAATGTTAAACCTTTGTAAATGACTTCTATTTAAAAATATTAATCCTTCCAGTACTTATCAGCTGCTGTATAATACAAATGAAGTTCTTTTTGAATTTCTTTTCTGTCTGACCACAGTGCTCTCTGTCCATGTCAGGAACTGTCCAGAGCAGGAGCGGTTTGCTATAGGGATTTGCTCCTGCACTGGCCAGTTCTTGACACTGTTGTAGGGTATAAGGCCCCGTTCACACGGAGTAATTCAAGAGGAATTTACTCGAGTAATTCCTCTTGAATTCTCCGCTCCAAATTAATGCCCATCTCCTCTGCCCATTTCTGCTGTCCTGTTCACACTGCGGAAATTCTGCTAGCAGAATTTTGACGCTGAATTCCGTTCCGCTGTTCATTCTTCAAGCGGAATCCACTAGCAGAAATCAATTGAAGTCAATGGTAAAAAAAAATTTCGCCCGACATCGTTTTTGCGCGCAATTTACGTGCAATTCGCGCGGAAATGGCTGAACAACCCTTCACTTCTCTCTCCCCCATTTCCGCGCAAAAATAACATTCTTTTTTCCACCGTAAATTTTTCGGCGTGAATTACTCTTGATTTACTCCGTGTGAAAGCACCCTAAGTGTGAACACCACCTTCTTTGGAAACATTCCCCTCCTATTGGTCAGTGACTGATCGCTGAGAATATAATGACTGACACTTTCCCCACCCCTTCGAGTGAAGGGGTGACTTCTCTTCCGCTTCTACCAAATCTCTTTTTTTAATTTTTTATCCGTAACAAGCAAAATAAAATAAAAAAACACACACAACCCTGAAAACTAAAAATGACTCCTGTTCCTGCGTCCATGCATTAAACAAATGTAACCATGTAATCCTGCTTTAAGCCTGAGGGGGGGGGGGGGGGGGGGGCGACATTGCGGGGAACATTTTATATAAGGAAGCCTGTGGGACACCGAAAAGGGGTACTCCATGGGGAGGGGGGAGGAATTTTTAAATCAACTGGTGCCAGAAAGTTTGTAAAATTGTAAATTACTTCTATTTAAAAAATCCTTCCAGTACTTATCAGCTGCTGTATACTCCAGAGAAAGTTGAGTAGTTCTTTCCAGTCTGACCACAGTGCTCTCTGCATCTACTCTGTCCCTGTCAGGAACTGTACAGAGTATTTTACGCTGCAAATCCACTGTTGAAGGCCCCGCTCTATGCTGTCTTTACATGTGCCTGCTGTTAGCGGCAATACGCCACTACCAGCAGACACCCTGCGATGTGCGAGTCGCAGTGTATCCGCACATCGCAGGAGCTCTCTGCCTAGCTCAGATCAGGGAGAGTGGCCGCGATGTGCGAGTAAGCTGTGTACATCACTGCACTGTGTCTGCTGGTAGCAGCGAATTGCCGCTACCAGCAGGCGCATATAAAGCCAGCATAGAACGGGGCCTTCACCAGCGGATCCGCAGCTAAATACGCTGCGAAAATCCGCGCGTGTGAACGTACCCTTAGAAGCAAATCTCAATAGCTCTGGACAGTTCCTGACACGGACAGAGGTGTCAGCAGAGAGCACTGTGGTCAGACAGAAAATAACTACACAACTTCCTCTGGAGCATACAGCAGCTGAAAAGTACTGGAAGGATTAAGATTTTTATATAGAAGTATTTACAAATCTGTTTAACATTCTGGCACCAGTTGTTGATTTGAAAAATGTTGTTTCCCACCGGAGTACCCCTTAAAATTACAAAGGCATTAATTCCCTAGCACAGTGGTCACCAAACTGTGGCCATTCTGATATTGCAAAACTACAACTCCCAGCATGCCTGGACAGCCTTCAGCTGTAGTTTTGCAGTATCTGAATGGCCACAGTTTGGAGACAACTTCCCTAGAACTAAATGCTAGCATCTCCTCTAATAGGGGGCGCCATGTTTCTAGGAGAGCACCAGGCTGGCGTAAGGAGTAATGCAATGGGGGGGGGGGTATACAACTTCCTCTTCCAGGAGGAATAGAGCCGTCTCTCTAGTGCCACCTATTGGAGGAAGCTTCCCTATAAGTCCCTGGGTGGTCTCCTCAACCATCCAGCAACCTGCACTGTACAAGGACTCTTCCTCTTGGAGGAGACTCTGCTTTGGCTGATAGGAAAACATCCCAGCAGCGTCATATGTCAGATCCAACAAAAATAATAAGAGAATAATATAAAATCCAATACTCTACTGGGTTTATCGCTCCTATTTTTAGTTACTTTTTTTTTTTCGAGGTGCGACTCCAGGATTACGTAATTCATGTGGTTTCTGCAGAAGTTTATATCAACCTCGTGTTATGATTATTGATGCCAGGGAATGACTCCAATAAGGATTTGATAAGCGAAGCTCCAGGAGGTTACTATGTCGCTGTTGCCATTGTTGTTGTTTGTCTAACAAGTTCCAGATTTTATGAGACTTTGCGATTGCGGTATAACAGGGAATTTCCTGTAGAATCGTTTGCTGTATAAGGCAGATGGATCAGACAATAAGCAGGTGGGATGTTCATATTAAAGGGGCACTCCAGAAGAAACGTTTTCAAATCAACTGGTGCCAGAAAGTTATACAAATTTGTAAATTAAAGGGGTACTCCGCACCCCTAGACATCTTATCCCCTATCCAAAGGATAGGGGATAAGATGTCAGATCGCTGGGGTCCCACTGCTGGGAACCCCCGGGATCTCAGCTGCTGCACCCACCTGTACGGCTTCCACCACACACCGGCAACGTTGGAGGCTTTGGATCCCGACCACAATGGCGGACGAGCGTGACGTCACGACTCCGCCCCGTGTGATGTCACGCCCCACCCCCTCAATGCAAGTCTATGAGAGGTCAGTCACGCCCCCTCCCATAGACTTGCATTGAGGGGGCAGGGCGTGACGTCACGCTCGTCCGCCATTGTGGTCGGGATCTGAAGCCTCCAGCGTTGCTGGTGTGAGGTGGAAGCAATACAGGTGGGTGCAGCAGCCGAGATCCCGCGGGACCCCGGAGATCTGACATCTTATCCCCTATCCTTCTGGATAGGGGATAAGATGTCTAAGGGTGCGGAATACCCCTTTAATTCTATTTAATAATCTTAATCCTTCCAGTACTCATCAGCTGCTGTATGCTCCAGAGGAAGTTGTGTAGTATTTTCCAGTCTGACCACAGTGCTCTCTGCTGACACCTCTGTCCACGTCAGGAACTGTCCAGAGCAGGAACAAATCCCCATACCAAACCTATCCTGCTCTGGACAGTTCCTGACGTGGACAGAGGTGTCAGCAGAGAGCACTGTGGTCAGACTGGAAAGAAACAAAAAAATTGTAGACTATAATTGTCCTTGCAAAACTGGATAGAAAACCTCTCTGGTGCACAAAAAACAGGTGTAAAAAAATGTCACACTCAAAAATAATATATAAACAACCAATGCATACAGATAATAGGTATACAGTATAAGAAATCAGCCTGGCTATAACCCCCGTGACTCAGGATAGGGGCGTCAGGAGGGGTTTGGGCAAGGACCTATAAGGCCCTACACCAGTGGTCTTCAACCTGCGGACCTCCAGATGTTGCAAAACTACAACTCCCAGCATGCCCGGACAGCCATCGGCTGTAAAATGATGCATAATAAAAATAGATTAAAATTGAGTAAAAAATAGTAGCAGCGCTGCAAATACAATTGTGGTTTGTAGCAGTCTAATTGTAACCACCTGTACACCCGGGTCCTCTCCCTTTCGATAATGCATGGCCGCGCATCATAGCGGGTCGGGCCCGCCCTCTAACAACAGCCAAGACCTGTGGCTAATAGCGCGCGGCACTGATCGTGGTGTTGCGTGCTATTAACCCTTTAGATTCGGCATTCAAAGTTCATCGCCGCCTCTAAAGTGAAACAAAACTACCCCCGGCTAGCTCAGTGGGCTGTTCGGGACCGCCGCAGTGAAATCGCGGGGGCCAGAACAGCTGTAGGAAACGAGGAGGGTCACTACCTGCCTCCTGGTGTCCAATCGTCGAATGACTGCTCAGCCTCAGATCCAGGCAAAAGATCAAGACCAAAAGATCAATGTGTGCAGTGTTATAGCCCCCTATGGGATAACCCTGATCAATGGAAAAGATCAGTGTGTGCAATGTTATAGCTTCCTATGGGAGCTATACCATTTAAAAAAAAAAAAAAGTGGAAAAAAAAAGTTAATAAAGATCATTTAACCCCTTCCCTAATAAAAGTAATCACCCCCCTTTTCCGATTTAAAAAAAAAGTGTAAATAAAAATAAACATATGGGGTATCGCGGCGTGCGGAAATGTCCGAATTATATATATAATTAATTAAACCGCACGGTCAATGGCGTACGCGCAAAAAAAATTCCAAAGTCCAAAATAGTGCATTTTTGGTCACTTTTTGTATCATGAAAAAATGAATAAAAAGCAATCAAAAAGTCCTATCAATACAAAAATGGTACCGCTAAAAGCTTCAGATCACTGCGCAAAAAATGAACCGTCATACTGCCATCTACGCGAAAAAAAAAAATTAAAGGGGTCAGAAGATGACAATTTCAAACGTATACATTTTCCTGCATGTAGTTATGATTTTATCCAGAAGTACTACAGAATAAAGAGAAGGTGTAATTTTTTTTTACCGAAAAATGTACTGTGTAGAAACTGAAGCCCCCAAAAGTTACAAAATTGTGTTTTTCTTCAATTTTGTCGCACAGTGATTTTTTTATTTTCCGTTTCGTCGTAGATTTTTAGCTAAAATGGATATGGATTTTTAGGTGCAAAATTGAGAGTTATGATTTTTTTAAGGTAAGGAGAAAAAATGAAAGTGGAAAAACCCCTGGTCCTTAAATGGGCACTGTCAGATACAAAAACTTTTGATATGTTGTAAAGCATGTATAACCAATAGGTTTTGTAATCGCTTTGATTAGAAGATTTTCAGTATTTCATACTGAAAAAGCCAAACAACTGCCCCCCTGCCTGCTTGGACACATACTAGTCCTGCTGTGTCCATGAGTCATCACCTATGTCATGGACACACTTCCTTGATTAGCAGCTGTGAGTGCAGGGCTCAGAGCTGGAGGAAAAATCCTCCCAGTGTCATCTTGTGTCCGGCTACTGTCAGTGAGGACAAGCTGGGAGATGTAGTTTTGCTAATGCTAGGGCAGATGTGAGCAGACAGCATACTGAGGGAGGGGGCGGAGACCTGCACAGTGAGGCCACGCCCCCTCCCTTTGAGAGGAATTCAGACTAGTGAGCTAAATTAAAAGTGTCATAAAAAATAAATAAAGGTTCTAGACACATAAAAATTACATGTACATGGTCAGGATTAGGTACTGAGTGATATAAATAAAATATTGTTGGATCTGACGGGTACACTTTAAGGGGTTAAAATAGAAGTAATTTACAAATCTGTATAACTTTCTGTCACCAGTTGATTTCAGTTTTTTTCCCTCCAGAGTACCCCTTTAACCCCTTGGTTACCAGCTGTCTGTGTATGTTGCAAGTGCAGGTTGAGACACATCATTCTGCAACAACACTGAAAGTGAAAAATCAATCAGTTGAACATATCCATAATGTACTGTTACAGGATAGGGAGTAACTAGCTGATTCAAGTGCTGGGACCCCCACCGATCGAAAGTACGACAGACCCTTGTCCCATGAGTGAATGAAGTAGCAGCGTGCATTCTCAGCCACTACTCCATTTCTGTGGAGCACTGCATGCATGTTCAAAAGTCCCAAAGACAGTGAATGACGTGGCGGATGTGCATAGATGCTGCTGCTCTGTTTACTCAGGGGGACAAGTGGCGTCTCTGTTGAGGTCCCATTGGTCAGGCTTCCACAGATCAGCTAGTTGTTATCTACCCTGTGTACAAAAAGGATAAAGGTAAAATCAGTGCTGGCATTAGGGCCGGGCAAGCCAGGCAATTTCCTAAGGCCCCCATGCCGGCTGCTCAGTAGTAGATCAGCACACTTCTCCTGCTTTTTCTATTTTTTTTATATTTCCTTACCTGGCCGCGCTCGGCAGGCTCAGGTAATGCGGCGGGTCTTGTGGGCTGTGTGGATAATATGACAAGTGACGTCTCCTGTCGGCTCCTCTGCGCGGCATCAGGGACGTCACTCGTCATTCTCTGCAGTGCCGGCTGCTTAAGTTTAGCAGTCCGGCCACAGCTGCAATAAATGATGAGTGACGTCCCTGATGCCGCGCAGAGGAGCCGACAGGAGACGTCACTCGTCATATTATCCACACAGCCCACAAGACCCGCCGCATTACCTGAGCCTGCCGAGCGCAGCCAGGTAAGGAAATATGAAAAAATAGAAAAAGCAGGGGGAGAGGGGGGACCTAATGTGGGGGAACTATACTGCCAACTTAATGTTTGGGAACTATACTGCCAACCTAATGTGGGGGGAACTGTACTGCACCTAATGTGGAGGGAACTATACTGCCAACTTAATGTGGGGGAACTATACTGCCAACCTAATGTGGGGGAACTATATTGCCTACCTAATGTGGGGGAACTATACTGCACCTAATGTGGGGGAACTATACTGCCAACCTAATGTGGGGGGAACTATACTGCACCTAATGTGGGGGAACTATACTGCACCTAATGTGAGGGAACTATACTGCCAACCTAATGTGAGGGAACTATACTGCCAACCTAATGTGAGGGAACTATACTGTCAACCTAATGTGGGGGACTATACTGCCAACCTAATGTGGGGGGAACTATACTGCCAACCTAATGTGGGGGGAACTATACTGCACCTAATGTGGGGGAACTATACTGCCAACCTAATGTGGGGGGAACTATACTGCACCTAATGTGGGGGAACAATACTGCCAACCTAATCTTGGGAAGCTATACTGGCAACCTAATGTGGGGGAACTATACTGCCAACCTAATGTGGGGGGAACTATACTGCCAACCTAATGTGGGGGGAACTATACTGCCAACCTAATGTGGGGGAACTATACTGCCAACCTAATCTTGGGAAGCTATACTGGCAACCTAATGTGGGGGAACTATACTGCCAACCTAATGTGGGGGAACTATACTGCCAACCTAATGTGGGGGGAACTATACTGCCAACCTAATCTTGGGAAGCTATACTGGCAACCTAACGTGGGGGAACTATACTGCCAACCTAATGTGGGGGAACTATACTGCCAACCTAATGTGGGGGAACTATACAGCCAACCTAATGTGGGAGAACTATACAAAAATATCAAATTATACTATTCTGATCCCTATAACTCTTTTATTTTTCTGTATATGGGGATGTATGAGGGTCATTTTTTGCGCTGTGATTTGTGGTTTTATCGGTACCATTTTTCTTTTGATGGGACTTTTCAATAGATATTTTTTATGGTATTTAAAGTGACCAAAAATATGCAAATCTGGTTAGTGCACTATTACGACTTTTGGGGCCCCTCTTTTGATTTTGCCTAGAGCCACGCTAAGCCTAAAACCGGCCCTGGGTAACATGTTGTTTTTAAGCAGTCAGACTATAACTGCACTGGGCTTTGAAAGCAAGTAAGTGTGTGGTGGTCACTGGGATGATGTAGTGGAGTCCTACATGTGACTAGATTCTGGTTCAGCTGTTTTAGAAAATGGAGTGCAATTGTTAACCCTCTGCATGCTGTGCCAGGACACAAAAATCCAGAAAGACACATATGAAACTTAGAAAATACAGTTATGCAGGACTAGTCTCGGAGTATTGTGCTGGGTCACCAAAAATGCTTATATCTTATCACCATAATGGTAAAAAATAATTTTACTGCAACCTTATACGTCATTACCCTGCTATTAGTGGGTGTAAAATGTATGTGGCAACTATTGTATTCTGCCACCGAACAGAACAGGACATAATGCATCATGGGAAATGTCTACCCAAAGATAATCTGACCATCATCCTTGGTTTACTGTTTGGTCCAGGTTAATATATTAAATAGACTTGTGCACGACCAAAATTTTCGTTTTGTTTCGGGGTTTTTTGCGGACAAAAATTTTTCCGGTTCTGTTAAACCTTCGGGATACAGTAATTCGTTTTATTCTGTTTTCGGACGCATTCGTATAGATTTTTTTGGTTCTATTCGGAAACTGTTCGGCTGTCGGACGTATCATTCGTTTCACTTTCGTTTTCGGACGATTTCCTTATTCGTTTTTATGCTTATTTCTAACGCTTATTTCTACCGCAGGCCTTGCTGATCCTCTCTTGTAAAAAAAATAGCAGGCGTTACCTCAGCTTGTTTTGCAGTTGTCTCTGTGCAAATCCAGTGACTCCAAACTCCAGTAACACCAGGCAAACTCTCACAGGACGACCTCACCACTAATTAAAGGGGTACTCTGGCGCTTAGACATCTTATCCCCTATCCAAAGGAGCGTGGCGTCACACGGGGCGGAGCCTTGACGTCACAACGCTCCGGCCCTGTGATCGACTGGAATCAGACCCGGAGCGAACATGCTTTGGGGACTGATTTTAAACGGCGTGCAAGATCACGGGGGTCCCCAGCTGCGGGACCCCCGCAATCAGACATCTTATCCCCTATCCTTTGGATAGGGGAGAAGATGTCTAAGCACTGGAGTACCCCTTTAAACAGCCTCACTGTCTGTGATACAGTAGGGATCGACTGGAATAAGCTAATTGGCTAAAAGGTATCATGTGACAATGAACTCCGATCATGTGACCTCCCAAGGACCAATTGAAAAAAATTAAATTAATTATTGACTTTCGTTTTACGGTTAACGAATGCCTTCGTTATTTTACGAATGTATTCGTTAATCTGATGTTCGTATTATCGTGGTTATTCGGAAATGTTCCAAATATGTTTTCGTGCGTTCAGATCAATCCGAACGCCCAAAAACGGTACAATTTGTATAAATTAGCATTCTTGCCGAAACGAATTGCACATGTCTAATATTAAAGGGGTATTCCAGGAATAAACTTTTTTTATATATATCAACTGGTTCCAGAAAGTTAAACAGATTTGTAAATGACTTCTATTAAAAAATCTAAATCCTTTCAGTACTTATGAGCTTCTGAAGTTAAGGTTGTTCTTTTCTGTCTTAAGTAATCTCTGATGACACGTGTCTCGGGAACCGCCCAGTTTAGAAGCAAAATCCCATAACAAACCTCTTCTAAACTGGGCGGTTCCCGAGACACGTGTCATCAGAGAGCACTTAGACAGAAAAGAACAACTCAACTTCAGAAGCTCATAAGTACTGAAAGGATTAAGATTTTTTAATAGAAGTCATTTACAAATCTGTTCAACTTTCTGGAGCCAGTTGATATATATATATATAAAAAAAAAAAGTTATTTTCCTGGATAACCCCTTTAGGGTACATTCCCACACGGCGTATTTGCTGCGTATTTGCTGCTGCGTATTTTATTTTCTCTGTTGAAGTCAATGGGTAGGAAAATACGCAGCACCAAATACGCAGCAAAATACGCCGTGTGGGAACGTACCCTTAAACTACATTGCAAATCATACATTTTGCCATGTTTCTGAAGCTATAGTACGTTGGCAGTCTTCTTCATGTGTGCTCAGCCTATGAGGATCCAATGGATGACACTAGAGCAGTGTTTCCCAACCAGGGTGCCCCCAGCTGTTGGAAAACTACAATTCCCAGCATGCCCGGACAGCCTTCGGCTGTCCGGGCATGCTGGGAGTTGTAGTTTTCCAACAGCTGGAGGCACCCTGGTTGGGAAACACTGCACTAGATTGACATCAACCAGACCATATATGTCACTTGAACTTTTTTTTTGACTGTCATCAAATGTATATAGGGGGGAGATTGATCAAAACCCGTCCAGAGGAAAAGTTGCTGAGTTGCCCATAGCAACCAATCAGATCGCTGCTTTCATTTTTGAAAAGGCCTCTGAGAAATGAAAGCAGTGATCTGATTGGTTGCTATGGGCAACTCAGCAACTTTTCCTCTGGACGGGTTTTGATCAATCTCCGCCATTGTGTTGTTTTTTTACAGTTCTTTGCCCTTGAATGGCGTCTGTCAGGGGAATTCCCCAGCTGACATTTTGAGAATGTGTAGGGTTACATTGGTTGGTCTTCGCCTTTTACTAATAATATACTTTAAACGACAAACCCGCACTATTGTAGGAACATGACAAAACTATGAGGAAAATCTGGTACAGTATGCCCCCCAGGACTGACCCGCAGGGTGAGAGGTGAACGTTAAAGTCCCGAAACGTATTATTGTCAAATCTACAAAGACTTTCTACTTGACGGCCTCAAGGGGTGAGACGTGTGATAGACAATCATGGATGACGCCACTAGGTAAGTGAGGGGTAATACAAGGTAAGGGGTGCGGCACTGCTCTGTATTATCTTTCTTTATAGCACCAACAGATTCTGGAGTGTAGTTCACATTCAAGTTCAAACTGAAGTACAGTTTAAAGGACTACTCCAGTGGTGAAAAACGTATCCCCTATCCTAAGGATAGGGGATAAGTTTCAGATCGCGCGGGGGGGGTTCCCGCGATCTTCTGTGGGCATGTCGGCCGCCGATTCGTGCAGTGGTCAACTAGTGCTATCTGGCCAACGAGCCGGGGCCCCGTATCGGGACCCCCCGCGATCTGAAACTTATCTCCTATCCTTAGGATAGGGGATACGTTTTTCACCACTGGACTACCCCTAAAGAGGAACTCTGGTGGAAAACTTTTTTTCTTTTAAATCAACTGGTGGCAGAAAGTTAAACATATTTGTAAATTACTTCTATAAAAAAAATCTTAATCCTTCCTGTACTTATTAGCTGCTGAATACTACAGAGGAAATTCTTTTCTTTTTGGAATGCTCTCTGATGACATCACGAGCACAGTTCTCTCTTCTGACGTTATTATAATAATAATAATGCTTTATTTATTGTTGTCCTTAGTGGGATTTGAACCCAAGTCCCCAGCACTGCAAGGCAGCAGTGCTAACCACTGAGCCACCATGCTGCCCTTTGCATACATCTGCTATGGACAGAGATGGACAGAGATGGACAGAGATGTCACAGAGATGGACAGAGATGTCAGCAGAGAGCACTGTGCTCGTGATGTCATCAGTGTTCCAAAAATAAAGGAATTTCCTCTGTAGCATTCAGCAGCTAATAAGTACTGGAAGGATTAAGATTTTTTTAATAGAAGTAATTTACAAATATGTTTAACTTTCTGCCACCAGTTGATTTAAAAGAAAAAAGGTTTTCACCGGAGTACCCCTTTAAACTGATTAATCTTACTCCTTCCAGTACTTATTAGCTGAATACTACAGAGGAAATTCTTTTCTTTTTGGAACACAGAGCTCTCTGCTGACGTCACGAGCACAGGGCTCTCTGCTGACACCTCTGTCCATTTTAAGAACTGTCCAGAGTAGGAGAAAATCCCCATAGAAAACATATGCTGCTCTGGACAGTTCCTAAAATGGACAGAGATGTCAGCAGAGAGCACTGTGGTCATGATGTCAGCAGAGAGCACTGCGTTCCAAAAAGAAAAGAATGCCCCTGTAGTATTCAGCAACTAATAAGTACTGGAAGGATTAAGATTTTTTGAATAGAAGTAATTTACAAATCTGTTTAACTTTCTGGAGCCAGTTGATTTAAAACATTTTTTTTCCACCGGAGTACCCCTTTAAATCACTTCTACATGTAGACATTGAGGTATATGGACTAGCATGGAGACAATGGGGTTTATTTACTAAGAGGGGAGTGGAGTTTTCTTTGTGGGTTTTGATTTTCGACAGGTATTTACTAAGGTTTCTCTACATTTTGCACTTTCCCTACATTTTGCTTTTTTTTACACATGTTCTGATCTGTTAGGTTTTCCTCAGCTCAAATCCACCACATTTTCTGTGGAAACCTTAATAAATATGTTGGGATTTTTCAAAACTGTCAGGGATACGCCCCTTTTGCCAGGACCACGCCCACTTTCTTCCATGGTCATGCCCCTTTTCAGGGTTTTTCTTGTAAAATGGGGGGTTTGGGTTTTTTGGGGGCGCAAATTGTGTCGCATGGAACGTGAGACACAATTTAGGCGCAAAACCCGACAAAAAAGAGTCGGGATCACGCTAGTAAATAAAACCCAATGTGGGAGATTTATCAAAACTTGTGCAAGGGAAAAGTTGCCCAGTTGCCTATAGCAACCAATCAGATCGCTTCTTACATTTTACAGAGGCCTTGTTAAAAATGAAAGAAGCAATCTGATTGGTTGCTATGGGCAACTCAGCAACTTTTCCTCTGGACGGGTTTTGATAAATCTCCCCCAAACTGTGCTCCTGCTATGGGTCATGAGCTGTAGGGGCTCATCTCAAGCTCCCTGTGTCCCCCAGTATTATACAAAGGAATACAAGGCTTCAGAGGGAACCCGGCTCCACCGCGCTGAATGACCACAACAGGTGAAGGATATTTCTACCAGCGACATTATCTGCTGCAGATTTCCCTGCAAATGTGCAATAAACCAACAGTAAAATGATATATATTGATATGATATAATAGATACAATAAAAGGTGAGATTAAGAAACCAAACTTTTCACACAAAAAAAATTACTACTATGATTATAGAAAAATTAAAAAGTTATGGATCTAGTATATAGTATAGTATATAATCAGTGTTTCCCAAGCAGAGCACCTCCAACTGTTGCAAAATTGCAACTCCCAGCATGCTGGGAGTTGTAGTTTTGCAACAGCTGGAGGCACCCCTGGGTTTGAAACACTGACTATATACTATACTATATACTACTATATAGTCCAACATGCTGGGAGTTGTAGTTTTTGTTTGGGGCAGCTGCTCAGCCACAGGCTGTATCAGGGCATGCTGGGAGTCGTAGTTAGTAACTAACTGCAACTCCCAAATAAAATAAAAAAAGCGATCAAAAAGTCACATCAAAACAAAAATGGTCCGGTTAAAAACTACAGATCGGGGCGAAAAAATTAGCCTCATACAGACCGTATAAGGAGGAATAAAAAAGTTATAGGTCAGAATAGGACAAAATTCCCCTGCACATATGGGTATCCTGTGATGTCACTAGTGTTGAGCGGCATAGGCCATATTCGAATTCGCGAATATTCGCGAATATATGGATGAATATTCGTCATATATTCGCGAATATTCGCATATTCGTAATATTCGCGTTTTATTTTCGCATAAGTGAAACTTCGCGAATGCGAAAATAACATATACAAAATTAGCATAAGCAACAATTCGCATATGCGAAAATGAGCATATGCACATTTTCGCATATGCGAAATTCGCACAGTAGTATTAGAGCCTTCTTTACACCACACAAGCTGGAAGCAGAGAGGGATGATCACTGTGATGTGTACTGGGAAAAAAAAAAAAAAAAACGAATATTCGTAATTACGAATATATAGTGCTATATTCGCGAATATGCGATATTCGCGAATAAAATTCGCATTGCGAATATTCGCGAGCAACACTAGATGTCACGCATATATAATTAACTACGCAAATTAGCATGGCCGGTATTTTTTTTTTTGCAAGAAAGGTGGCGACCCTATCCCCACCCCTTGTCTCGCTTCAGGATGCAGAAACTGGACGTTTGCTGCTTAAAGGGGTACTCCGGTGCTTACACATCTTTTCCCCTATCCAAAGGATAGGGGATAAGATGCCTGATCGCGGGAGTCCCGCAGCTGGGGACCCCCGGGATCATGCACGCGGCACCCCGTTCTAATCAGTCCCCGGAGCGTGTTCGTTCCGGGACTGATTACAGGCGACCACCAGGCCGGCGGCGTGTGACGTCACGCCTCCGCCCCCGGGTGACATAACGCTCCGCCCCTCAATGCAAGACTACGGGAGGGGGCGTGACGCGTGCATGATCCCGGGGGTCCCCAGCTGCGGGACTCCCACGATCAGGCATCTTATCCCCTATCCTTTGGATAGGGAAAAAGATGTGTAAGCACCGGAGAACCCCTTTAAGGGTACCAGGTTACCTCACAAGTATGGTTCTGGTGTGGGTGCCAGCTGTGAAAAAACGGGTGAAAAAATAGTGAAACAACGAAAAATAAAAACACAAACGAAACACCATTTTGGTGTTTCGTTTGTGTTTTTATTTTTCATTGTTTCACATTTTTGTTACATTTACTATATACAGGAGAAATTCATTCCCATCATGATTTTTATCATATGGTCCATTTGTAGAGATGAGCATCACATATTTCTTCTTCAGTCTCCCACTTATGTATCCATTCATTTATTATATTGATTATTTATTATATTGATTATTTATGATCCATTTCTATCTCAGTATTTTTATCTCGTTTTTATTTTAAATAATCATATTAATAACTTTTTACGCTTGACGAAAATATTGTCTTTTATCACATAATTGTTTAACTTCCTAGTCCAGATATCTACATCTATGTATGTCCGTTTATTTTATTGTATAGTGTTGGATCTAAGGAAGGTGCAAGTAAATCGCCAAAACGAGTTGTCCATTGTCTCCGAACAAACCTTTATGTCCTGCGCTACTGTGGTGATGTGAAACTTCTGCAGGGTATCAGACCTTTGTTTTTCTCCCTTTTGTCTCTTTCTTTAAAGGGGTATTCCAGGCAAAACCTTCATATATATATATATATATATATATATATATATATATATATATATATCTCAACTGGCTCTGGAAAGTTAAACAGATTTGTAAATTATTTCTATTAAAAAATCTTAATCCTTCCAATAGTTATTAGCTTCTGAAGTTTTCTGTCTAACTGCTCAATGATGATGTCACGTCGCGGGAGCTGTGCATGATGGGAGAATATCCCCATAGGAACTGCACAGCTCCCAGGACGTGAGTCATCAGAAAGCAGTTAGACAGAAAACAACAACTCAACTTCAGAAGCTAATAACTATTGGAAGGATTAAGATTTTTTAATAGAAGTCATTTACAAATCTGTATAACTTTCCGGAGCCAGTTGATATATAAGAAAAAAGTTTTGACCTGGAATACCCCTTTAATTATCTGCACCCTAGGGTACGCAGATAGGGTCCTCGAGCTGCATACTGCTATTTCATTGCAACACTTGGGTTTGTAGCCATATGGATAGTGCAGCCCGCCACTGGATTGGTTACTTTACACCAGTTCTGATAAATATCCCCCTTTGTGTTACAACTCTTTGCCACACAAGCCCTCTGCTTTCTGTCAGTGAATTGAACTTTCAGGTTTATATCCAGTGGCTGTAGACCAGTCCTTTTTGCTGTGGTTGTATCCAGTTTGGACATTCCTCCTTGAGCTTGCAGGGAAGGGTTAACATTTAAAAATCTGCTTCCCTACTTGTCGAGCAGCATGTCGCATATACCAGATGTAGAGGCGGCTTTAGACTTCTTGAGGCCTTAGGCAAAACTTGAACCTGCCAGACAAACATTTAAGACTCTGTACTTTCCCAGCACCTATAGCACTCCAAACAGTAATAATAACCCCCTTAGTGTCCCAACCAGTAAAGTGGATAGTTAAGTAGGTTGGGGGAGAGTAGGGCCCACCCCCCATTATGTAGTTAGGTCGTTTCAGTAGGTAGAAAGGTCCTTCCACATTGTTTCCCCCATTACACAGGTGCCCTGAGTAGGTAGGTGCCACCTGTAGGTAGTTATTCTCTGTAGATAGTTATTCTCTGTAGGTAGTAGCAGCCTCCTATAAGTAGGGATTACTCCCTGTAGGTAGGTAGCCCTGTATATATTTGCCCCCTGTATACATTACCAGTTCCATGTATATGTTGCAGCCCCCAATATATTATTAGCAGCCCCCCTTTAGGCAGCAGCAGCGAACCTTTAAGTAGTAGTAGTAACTCTTTTTAAATAGCAATATCAGCCCCCTTTAATAACTCCCTTTAGGTAGTAATAGAAGACCCCTTTAGTAACCCCTTTAGGTAGTAATAGAAGACCCCTTTAGTAACCCCTTTAGGTAGTAATAGAAGACCCCTTTAGTAACCCCTTTAGGTAGTAATAGAAGACCCCTTTAGTAACCCCTTTAGGTAGTAATAGAAGACCCCTTTAGTAACCCCTTTAGGTAGTAATAGAAGACCCCGTTAGTAACCCCTTTAGGTAGTAATAGAAGACCCCTTTAGTAACCCCTTTAGGAAGTAATAGAAGACCCCTTTTGTAACCCCTTTAGGTAGTAATAGAAGACCCCTTTAGTAACCCCTTTAGGTAGTAATAGAAGACCCCTTTTGTAACCCCTTTAGGTAGTAATAGAAGACCCCTTTAGTAACCCCTTTAGGTAGTAATAGCAGAGCAACAGTGAAGGATAAAGCTTTCTTTTCAATTGTTTTACCAGCCTGGCCAAGTGTTCCTTTTATTTTTTTTTTAAATTGAGAATTGTTTTGCTGTGTATGAATATAACCAATACAGTACTGTTCCAATGTGCAAGAATATAACTACTATAATACTGCCTCCTATATACAAGAATATAACTACTATAATACTGCTCCTATATTCAAGAATATAACTACTATAATACTGCTCCTATATACAAGAATATAACTACTACAATACTGCCTCCTGTGTACAAGAATATAACTACTATAACACTGTTCCTATATACAAGAATATAACTACTATAATACTGTTCCTATATCTACTATAATACTACTCCTATATTCAAGAATATAACTACTATAATACTGCTTCTATGTACAACAACATAACTACTATAATACTGCCTCCTATATACAAGAATATAACTACTATTATACTGCCTCCTATATACAAGAATATAACTACTATAATAATGCTCCTATATACAAGAATATAACTACTATAATACTGCTCCTATATACAAGAATATAACTACTATAATACTGCTTCTATGTACAAGAATATAACTACTATAATACTGCTCCTATATACAAAAATATAACTACTATAATACTGCCTCCTATATACAAGAATATAACTACTATAATACTGCTCCTATATACAAGAATATAACTACTATAATACTGTTCCTATATACAAGAATATAACTACTATAATACTGTTCCTATATCTACTATAATACTACTCCTATATTCAAGAATATAACTACTATAATACTGCTTCTATGTACAACAACATAACTAATATAATACTGCCTCCTATATACAAGAATATAACTACTATTATACTGCCTCCTATATACAAGAATATAACTACTATAATAATGCTCCTATATACAAGAATATAACTACTATAATACTGCTTCTATGTACAAGAATATAACTACTATAATACTGCTCCTATATACAAGAATATAACTACTATAATACTGCCTCCTATATACAAGAATATAACTACTATAATACTGCGCCTATATACAAGACTATAACTACTATAATACTGCTCCCATATACAAGAATATAACTACTATAATACTGCTCCTATATACAAGAATATAACTACTATAATACTGCTCCCATATACAAGAATATAACTACTATAATACTGTTCCTATATACAAGAATATAACTACTATAATACTGCTCCTATATACAAGAATATAACTACTATAATACTGCTCCTATATACAAGAATATAGCTACTATAATACTGCTCCTATATACAAGAATATAACTACTGTTACGCCGAGCGCTCCGGGTCCCCGCTCCTCCCCGGAGCGCTCGCTTCACTCTCGCTACCGCAGCGCTCCGGGCAGCTCCACTGACCCGGTGCGCTGCGATACTGTCTCCAGCCGGGATGCGATTCGCGATGCGGGTGGCGCCCGCTCGCGATGCGCATCCCGGCTCCCGTACCTGACTCGCTCTCCGTCTGTCCTGTCCCGGCGCGCGCGGCCCCGCTCCCTAGGGCGCGCGCGCGCCGGGTCTCTGCGATTTAAAGGGCCACTGCGCCGCTGATTGGCGCAGTGGTTCCAATTAGTGTGTTCACCTGTGCACTCCCTATTTATACCTCACTTCCCCTTCACTCCCTCGCCGGATCTTGTTGCCATTGTGCCAGTGAAAGCGTTTCCTTGTGTGTTCCTAGCCTGTGTTCCAGACCTCCTGCCGTTGCCCCTGACTACGATCCTTGCTGCCTGCCCCGACCTTCTGCTACGTCCGACCTTGCTTCTGTCTACTCCCTTGTACCGCGCCTATCTTCAGCAGCCAGAGAGGTTGAGCCGTTGCTAGTGGATACGACCTGGTCACTACCGCCGCAGCAAGACCATCCCGCTTTGCGGCGGGCTCTGGTGAAAACCAGTAGTGACTTAGAACCGGTCCACTAGCACGGTCCACGCCAATCCCTCTCTGGCACAGAGGATCCACCTCCTGCCAGCCGGCATCGTGACAGTAGATCCGGCCATGGATCCCGCTGAAGTTCCTCTGCCAGTTGTCGCCGACCTCACCACGGTGGTCGCCCAGCAGTCACAACAGATAGCGCAACAAGGCCACCAGCTGTCTCAACTGACCGTGATGCTACAGCAGCTACTACCACAGCTTCAGCAATCATCTCCTCCGCCAGCTCCTGCACCTCCTCCGCAGCGAGTGGCCACTCCAGGCCTACGACTGTCCTTGCCGGATAAATTTGATGGGGACTCTAAATTTTGCCGTGGCTTCCTTTCTCAATGTTCCCTGCACTTGGAGATGATGTCGGACCAGTTTCCCACTGAAAGGTCTAAGGTGGCTTTCGTAGTCAGCCTTCTGTCTGGAAAAGCTCTGTCATGGGCTACACCGCTCTGGGACCGCAATGACCCCGTCACTGCCTCTGTACACTCTTCTTCTCGGAAATTCGAAGTGTCTTTGAGGAACCTGCCCGAGCCTCTTCTGCTGAGACTGCCCTGTTGAACCTGGTCCAGGGTAATTCTTCCGTTGGCGAGTACGCCGTACAATTCCGTACTCTTGCTTCAGAACTATCCTGGAATAATGAGGCCCTCTGCGCGACCTTTAAAAAAGGCCTATCCAGCAACATTAAAGATGTTCTGGCCGCACGAGAAATCCCTGCTAACCTACATGAACTCATTCATCTAGCCACTCGCATTGACATGCGTTTTTCCGAAAGGCGTCAGGAGCTCCGCCAGGATATGGACTTTGTTCGCACAAGGCGTTTTTTCTCCCCGGCTCCTCTCTCCTCTGGTCCCCTGCAATCCGTTCCTGTGCCTCCCGCCGTGGAGGCTATGCAGGTTGACCGGTCTCGCCTGACACCTCAAGAGAGGACACGACGCCGCATGGAGAATCTCTGCCTGTACTGTGCCGGTACCGAACACTTCCTGAAGGATTGTCCTATCCGTCCTCCCCGCCTGGAAAGACGTACGCTGACCCCGCACAAAGGCGAGACAGCCCTTGATGTCAACTCTGCTTCTCCACGTCTTACTGTGCCTGTGCGGGTATCCGCCTCTACCTTCTCCTTCTCTACTATGGCCTTCTTGGATTCCGGATCTGCAGGAAATTTTATTTTGGCCTCTCTCACCAACAGGTTCAACATCCCGCTGACCAGTCTCGCCAGACCTCTCTACATCAATTGTGTTAACAATGAAAGATTGGACTGTACCATACGTTTCCGCACGGAGCCCCTCCTAATGTGCATCGGATCTCACCATGAAAAAATTTAGTTTTTGGTCCTCCCCAATTGCACTTCCGAAATTCTCCTTGGACTACCCTGGCTTCAACACCACTCCCCTACCCTGGATTGGTCCACTTGGGAGATCAAGAGTTGGGGTCCCTCTTGTTCCAAGGACTGTCTTAACCGGTTCCCAGTACTCCCTGCCGTGACCCTGTGGTGCCTCCTGTAACCGGTCTCCCTAAGGCCTATATGGACTTTGCGGATGTTTTTTGCAAAAAACAAGCTGAGACTTTACCTCCTCACAGGCCTTATGACTGTCCCATTGACC
This sequence comes from Hyla sarda, assembly GCF_029499605.1. Taxonomy (NCBI): domain Eukaryota; kingdom Metazoa; phylum Chordata; class Amphibia; order Anura; family Hylidae; genus Hyla; species Hyla sarda. The sequence goes on along the minus strand of NC_079198.1, from coordinate 114,214,636 downwards.
TCCTCCCGGGTACTACTCCACCCCGGGGCAGAATTTATCCTCTCTCTGACCCAGAGACTCTTGCTATGTCTGAGTATATCCAGGAAAATTTAAAGAAGGGCTTTATCCGCAAATCTTCCTCTCCTGCCGGAGCCGGATTTTTCTTTGTGTCCAAAAAAGATGGCTCTCTACGTCCTTGCATTGACTACCGCGGTCTTAATAAAATCACTGTAAAAAACCGCTACCCCCTACCTCTCATCTCTGAACTCTTTGATCGCCTCCAAGGTGCCCACATCTTTACCAAACTGGACTTAAGAGGTGCCTATAATCTCATTCGCATCAGAGAGGGGGATGAATGGAAAACGGCATTTAACACCAGAGATGGACACTTTGAGTATCTGGTCATGCCCTTTGGCCTGTGCAACGCCCCTGCCGTCTTCCAAGACTTTGTTAATGAAATCTTTCGTGATCTCTTATATTCCTGTGTTGTTGTATATCTGGACGATATCCTGATTTTTTCTGCCAACCTAGAAGAACACCGCCAGCATGTCCGCATGGTTCTTCAGAGACTTCGTGACAATCAACTGTATGCCAAAATGGAGAAATGTCTGTTTGAATGTCAATCTCTTCCTTTCCTAGGATACTTGGTCTCTGGCCAGGGACTACAAATGGATCCAGACAAACTCTCTGCCGTCTTAGATTGGCCACGCCCCTCCGGACTTCGTGCTATCCAACGTTTTTTGGGGTTCGCCAATTATTACAGACAATTCATTCCACATTTTTCCACCATTGTGGCTCCTATCGTGGCTTTAACCAAAAAGAATGCCAATCCTAAGTCATGGCCTCCTCAAGCGGAAGACGCCTTTAAACAGCTCAAATCTGCCTTTTCTTCGGCTCCCGTGCTCTCCAGACCTGACCCATCTAAACCCTTCCTATTGGAGGTTGATGCCTCCTCTGTAGGAGCTGGAGCGGTCCTTCTACAGAAAAATTCTTCCGGGCATGCTGTTACTTGTGGTTTTTTTTCTAGGACCTTCTCTCCAGCTGAGAGGAACTACTCCATCGGGGACCGAGAGCTTCTAGCCATTAAATTAGCACTTGAGGAATGGAGGCATCTGTTGGAGGGATCAAGATTTCCAGTTATTATTTACACCGATCACAAGAACCTCTCCTATCTCCAGTCTGCCCAACGGCTGAATCCTCGCCAGGCCAGGTGGTCTCTGTTCTTTGCCCGATTTAATTTTGAAATTCACTTTCGGCCTGCCGATAAGAACATTAGGGCCGATGCTCTCTCTCGTTCCTCGGATGCCTCGGAAGTAGAGCTCTCTCCGCAACACATCATCCCCCCTGACTGCCTGATCTCCACTTCTCCAGCCTCCATCAGGCAAACTCCTCCAGGGAAGACCTTCGTTTCTCCACGCCAACGCCTCGGAATCCTCAAATGGGGTCACTCCTCCCATCTCGCAGGTCATGCGGGTATCAAGAAATCCGTGCAACTCATCTCTCGTTTCTATTGGTGGCCGACTCTGGAGACGGATGTTGTGGATTTTGTACGAGCCTGCACTGTTTGTACCCGGGATAAGACTCCTCGCCAGAAGCCCGCTGGTCTTCTTCATCCTCTGCCTGTCCCCGAACAGCCTTGGTCTCTGATTGGTATGGACTTTATTACGGACTTACCCCCATCCCGTGGCAACACTGTTGTTTGGGTGGTCGTTGATCGATTCTCCAAGATGGCACATTTCATCCCTCTTCCTGGTCTTCCTTCAGCGCCTCAGTTGGCAAAACAATTTTTTGTACACATTTTTCGTCTTCACGGGTTGCCCACGCAGATCGTCTCGGATAGAGGCGTCCAATTCGTGTCAAAATTCTGGAGGGCTCTCTGTAAACAACTCAAGATTAAATTAAACTTTTCCTCTGCATATCATCCTCAATCCAATGGGCAAGTAGAAAGAATTAACCAGGTCCTGGGTGATTATTTACGCCATTTTGTTTCCTCCCGCCAGGATGACTGGGCAGATCTTCTACCATGGGCCGAATTTTCGTATAACTTCAGAATCTCTGAATCCTCCTCCAAATCCCCATTTTTTGTGGTGTACGGCCGTCACCCTCTTCCCCCCCTCCCTACTCCCTTGCCCTCTGGTTTGCCCGCTGTGGATGAAATATCTCGTGATCTTTCCACCATATGGAAAGAGACCCAAAATTCTCTTTTACAGGCCTCATCACGCATGAAGAAGTTTGCTGATAGAAAAAGAAGAGCTCCCCCCATTTTTTCTCCTGGAGACAAGGTATGGCTCTCCGCTAAATATGTCCGCTTCCGTGTCCCTAGCTACAAATTGGGACCACGCTATCTTGGTCCTTTCAAAATCTTGTGCCAGATTAATCCTGTCTCTTACAAACTTCTTCTTCCTCCTTCTCTTCGAATTCCTAATGCCTTTCACGTTTCTCTTCTTAAACCACTTATCATCAACCGTTTCTCTCCTAAGTTTGTTTCTCCCACTCCTGTTTCCGGCTCCTCGGACATCTTCTCCGTTAAAGAAATACTGGCCTCCAAGAAGGTCAGAGGGAAAACCTTTTTCCTGGTCGATTGGGAGGGTTGTGGTCCTGAAGAGAGATCCTGGGAACCTGAGGACAATATCCTAGACAAAAGTCTGCTCCTCAGGTTCTCAGGCTCTAAGAAGAGGGGGAGACCCAAGGGGGGGGGTACTGTTACGCCGAGCGCTCCGGGTCCCCGCTCCTCCCCGGAGCGCTCGCTTCACTCTCGCTACCGCAGCGCTCCGGGCAGCTCCACTGACCCGGTGCGCTGCGATACCGTCTCCAGCCGGGATGCGATTCGCGATGCGGGTGGCGCCCGCTCGCGATGCGCATCCTGGCTCCCGTACCTGACTCGCTCTCCGTCTGTCCTGTCCCGGCGCGCGCGGCCCCGCTCCCTAGGGCGCGCGCGCGCCGGGTCTCTGCGATTTAAAGGGCCACTGCGCCGCTGATTGGCGCAGTGGTTCCAATTAGTGTGTTCACCTGTGCACTCCCTATTTATACCTCACTTCCCCTTCACTCCCTCGCCGGATCTTGTTGCCATTGTGCCAGTGAAAGCGTTTCCTTGTGTGTTCCTAGCCTGTGTTCCAGACCTCCTGCCGTTGCCCCTGACTACGATCCTTGCTGCCTGCCCCGACCTTCTGCTACGTCCGACCTTGCTTCTGTCTACTCCCTTGTACCGCGCCTATCTTCAGCAGCCAGAGAGGTTGAGCCGTTGCTAGTGGATACGACCTGGTCACTACCGCCGCAGCAAGACCATCCCGCTTTACGGCGGGCTCTGGTGAAAACCAGTAGTGACTTAGAACCGGTCCACTAGCACGGTCCACGCCAATCCCTCTCTGGCACAGAGGATCCACCTCCTGCCAGCCGGCATCGTGACAACTACTATAATACTGCCTCCTATATACAATAATATAACTACTATAATACTTCTCCCTATATACAAGAATATAACTACTATAATACTGCCCCTATATACAAGAATATAACTACTATAATACTGCTCCTATATACAAGAATATAACTACTATAATACTACTCCTATATACAAGAATATAACTACTATAATACTGCCTCCTATATACAAGAATATAACTACTATAATACTGCCTCCTATATACAAGAATATAACTACTATAATACTGCTCCTATGTACAAGAATATAACTACTATAATACTTCTCCCTATATACAAGAATATAACTACTATAATACTGCCCCTATATACAAGAATATAACTACTATAATACTGTTCCTATATACAAGAATATAACTACTATAATACTACTCCTATATACAAGAATATAACTACTATAATACTGCTCCTATATACAAGAATATAACTACTATAATACTGCTCCTATATACAAGAATATAACTATTATAATACTACTCCTATATACAAGAATATAACTACTATAATACTGCCTCCTATATACAAGAATATAACTACTATAATACTGCTCCTATATACAAGAATATAACTACTACAATACTGCCTCCTATATACAAGAATATAACTACTATAATACTGCCTCCTATATACAAGAATATAACTACTATAATACTGCTCCTATATTCAAGAATATAACTACTATAATACTGCTCCTATATACAAGAACATAACTACTATAATATTGTCTCCTATATACAAGAATATAACTACTATAATACTGCCTCCTATATACAAGAATATAACTACTATAATACTGCCTCCTATATACAAGAATATAACTACTATAATACTTCTCCCTATATACAAGAATATAACTACTATAATACTGCCCCTATATACAAGAATATAACTACTATAATACTGCTCCTATATACAAGAATATAACTACTATAATACTACTCCTATATACAAGAATATAACTACTATAATACTGCCTCCTATATACAAGAATATAACTACTATAATACTGCCTCCTATATACAAGAATATAACTACTATAATACTGCTCCTATGTACAAGAATATAACTACTATAATACTTCTCCCTATATACAAGAATATAACTACTATAATACTAACCCTATATACAAGAATATAGCTACTATAATACTGCTCCTATATACAAGAATATAACTACTATAATACTACTCCTATATAGAAGAGTATAACTACTATAATACTGCTCCTATATACAAGAATATAACTACTATAATACTGCTCCTATATACAAGAATATAACTACTATAATACTACTCCTATATACAAGAATATAACTACTATAATACTGCCTCCTATATACAAGAATATAACTACTATAATACTGTCTCCTATGTACAAGAATATAACTACTATAATACTGCCTCCTATATACAAGAATATAACTACTATAATACTGCCTCCTAGCTGTGAGGTTGTGTGTCAGTAGTTCTCCTGATGTCTGGAGCAAGCCCAGGGAGGGGCCACCCTGGGCGGGGAAGCTCCCCAAGCAAGGCCCAGGCTTCTCGGCCTACACTGGAGGGAAACTCCAACACCCATTCTGATATGGATGGACATCCTAAAGTGGATTTTGTACACAGAAGTCCTCAGTATGGAAGCACTGCCAGTGCAAAGAAAGAAGATAAAGACTTGGATGTGAGTAAAGTAAAACAAGAAGAAGAAAGTGTGTATGAGACAAGCGATGGTTCACAGTCGGCCGGTCAAGGCTCACAGTATGGGGAACAATCTATAGATTCCAAGAAAGAATCCGCTGTAAGAGACCACAGGTCTGCAGTTCAAGGCCATGTTGGTGCACAGGAGGTGAGGGGATCACATGTTGGTGCACAGGAGGTGAGGGGATCACATGTTGGTGCACAGGAGGTGAGGGGATCACATGTTGGTGCACAGGAGGTGAGGGGATCACATGTTGGTGCACAGGAGGTGAGGGGATCACATGTTGGTGCACAGGAGGTGAGGGGATCACATGTTGGTGCACAGGAGGTGAGGGGATCACAGGCAGCAGGTGTGCAGCTCCACTCTCCAGCACAGAGACAGAGGAGGACATCTCTGGAGAGACAGACACTACAGGAGAACCTGCAGAAACAAGAGGTGGTCTCCAGCATGACCCGCTCAGGCCGCACAAGATCCCAGGTCGGAGGTAACACTGGTGAGGGGTCTATGGAGGTGACTCCTGGAAAAGCTGTGGTAAAGTCTGCTGGTGTTTGTAAAAGTGTTCCTGCTTCAGACTCTGATACATCTGCTCATGGGTCTGATTTATTCAAGGAGCCTCAGAGACTGTCCAGACCCCAACAACAGGGCAAAGAGACCACCCGGGCACCAGAGCTACAGCTGGCGGAGGAGATCCCTGCTCTGGTGAGGAGGATGGAGGAGCTCAAACACCTGAAGGGTATGCTGCAGATGCAGATTGACTCTGTGTACATGCTGAAGACCGCTAATCCCCAGTATAAGGCTCTGCATGATAAGAGACTGTACACACTGAGCATAGAGCTGGCTGACATTGTGAAGGAGATGGACTGTATCCTGGAAAAGTTGGGGCCGCTGGCAGAGTCTTATAGGAATCAGGAAAGATTCTCCCAATACCATCTGAACTTTGATGCAGAGCCCAGACCTGATGTGGAACCGGACATCACCCCGGATGAGCCCCAGCAGGTGACAAGACCCCTCATACAGCCCGCACGGTTCTCTTTCCAAGATGGCGAGAAACAACAGCCACAGGAACCTGCAGCTGGGCCTGAGCAGGAGCAGAGACCATCAGAGGCACCACAAGTCCCAGAAGTCCCAGTTCGTCAGCAAGACATTGGACATTTTGAAGGTGATGGGGTAATGGAGCAGAGCTCTAATGTTGGGGCACGGACTGGGGGTGCGGACTGTGATGTTCCTGAGGGGTCGGTGGCTGGAGGGGGTGCACAATCTGTGTGGGATGTATTATCTGATGATGATATAGAGGTGGATGGGGAAGTTGATGTTGTACACAATACTGTGCAGGATTTCCCCCCTTTACCCACAAGTACTTCAGCTGTAGCAGGGCCCCCTAGAGTAGACCCCAACCCTGTAAGACAGGACACAGGTACCCGCCAGGTTCCTCCCAGAAATGCCTGGAGCCGTGGTGCTCCATCCTTCGCCTCCAGCGCCAATTACACTGGCCAGGCATTTAAAAGGAGGAATGTGGTGCGATTTCGGCACAGAGGTGCCAAGGAGGACCTCCCGGATAGAAGGTTTGTGGTGAGGGAGCTCCTGTGTCACCAGATGGGGTTTGTGCCAGCAGACATCTTGGCAGTAATAAATCTTCCAGATAGACAGGGCTATGATGTCAGCTTTAAGCTCATGTCTAATCTGGATAGGTTCTGGTCCAACTTCCCCAGGTTCAGAGACAGAGATGGATGGAGTAAATTTAGTTTTATTCCCATATCCAAGCCAGATACCGTCATCATCAACATCATCTTCTGGAATGAAGCTGTTCCTCCCCAGGACATTGTGGTGTGGCTCCACAGACATTGTGACCTGGTGTCTGATCTCACCAAGAACAGAGATGATGACGGTATCTGGACTGGAGGGTGGAAGGTCTTGGTGAAGCTGCGCCAACATGGTAATATCACACAACACCTACCCAACTCCTTCTTCATTGGGAGGGAAAAGGGCGTCTGCTTCTACCCCGGTCAGCCCAGAAAGTGTTTTAAATGTGGCAAACCTGGGCATCTGGCAAACGCCTGTACAGTAATAAAATGTAATTTGTGTGGTGAGACTGGTCATCTAAGTGGCGATTGCCAAAACATCAGGTGCAATCTATGCGGTGAGATCGGTCACCCTCACCGGGACTGTCCCAATGCCTGGCACAACATCTGCCGGGAGCTTCCTGATGAGGACCTTGTGGCGGGGGCAGAGGCTGTAGAGGAGGAGGCTTTGATGACTGGTTCTATAATAACAAGACAGGAGGTCCAGCCAGACAAGCATAACACTGCACCAACACCTCAGCAGTCAGAGAGAGCACAGGGGGACATGGAGGTTGTGCCACAGGACCAGCAGCAGCCGGGGGTATCCTCTTCTGTGTCTCCATCTTTATCTGAAGAGAATAAGACCCAGCAAATAAAAAGAAGGAAAAAAGACACGTCCTCCTGTAGGCCCGAGAATGGCTATAGTACTGGCCAAAGTGTAAAAAAAAAGATTAATAATGGGGCAGGAGTGATGGTGGTGTCCAACAGATTTGAGGTTTTGTCAGAATCTGATGGAGATTTAGACATTGAATTTAAAAAAATAGAAGACGACTGTGACGGTGACACGAGGGACCAACCCCCAATAAAAAGAAAACCACAGACTGCAAAATCTAATGTAGAGTCAGACATGGAGACAGGAGGTGGACAACAGGACTCAGATTCTGACTTATGATGATGGGGGTCAGGTCTCTGCTCTTCTCCTTGTGTTATATTATCATGGCTGGGTTTACTTTAAAACTTGTTTCAAGTAATGCAAACAGTATTAAAGTGAGGAGGACACGACACATAGTCTATGAGCATCTACAATATCTGGACGCAGATGTCATCTTTTTGCAGGAGACGCGCCTGACTACATTGGGACACTTACGTGAGGCTGAGAGGGAATGGACATCTGGACCTTCTTTCTGGTCACTGGCTGTGGAACCTTATGCCGGGGTGGCCATACTGTTTAACACCATGGATGTGACTATACATAGGAGATGACAGAGGTCATCATGGGAAGGTGTCTAATCCTGGAGATCACTATCCATGGTAGAAGGCTCCGGCTCATAAATATCTATGGCCCGCAGACAGTGGCAGAAAGAGTCCAGTTGTTTGAAGAGGTCAAGCCGTATATGTTTACGTCTGTTCCTGTAGTCATGGCCGGGGATTTCAATGTCACTAGAACATCAGGTGACAGGTCCTCAGGTAGAGCGGTGGCCAGGGACTCCAGAGTCCTGAATAACATGATTTTACAGGCTGGTCTGAGTGATGTGTTCACATGGGGTGGTAGAAAGCCAAAACTCACGTACTCATGTTCTGGCAGGAGCAGTAGAATTGATATGGCGTTTGTGAGTCCTGCAGAAATGGTCAGTGAGATGTGTGAGAAAGTCGTCCCATATTCAGACCATATGGCCTTGGTTTTCTGTCTAGGAGCCGCTAAGCATCCAGATATTGGTAGGGGATTATGGAAGCTAAACTCCAGTATCTTGGAGGATGACTATGTCCAGAAATGTGTTCATTCCCTTATACAGGGTCAGCTAGAGAGGGTGGACTTCTATGATGATATGGCCGCCTGGTGGGAGGATGTCAAGGATGAGATCAGAACCCTCTTAAAGAGACTGTCCTTTAAAAAGGGGAAGAGTAAGTATGACCAGTATCTCAAGCTGCGCAAAGAATTGGAGTCACTATATTCGGAGGGTGGGGACCAACAAAGGATTGACCGGCTGAAATCTGAGATAAGACAGTATCAGTACAGCAGGTATACCTCCCTGGTTCTTGAACGTGCTTATGGGTCTTTAGGGTCTCCTGATCCCTTTGAGAACTGCCGGGAGCGGGTGGCAAATAAATCTTTCACCGGTCTCACTGACTCCCAGGGTGTGTTTTGCAGGAATCTCGGGAGGGTATCCTGGGGGTGGTGAGATCGTACTATGCTGACTTGTTTCAGAGGAAGGTTTTGGATAGAGACAAGATGACCCAATTCTTGGAGGCGACTCCGCTCCCTGATACTAATTGTCACGATTCGGCTGGCAGGAGGTGGATCCTCTGTGCCAGAGAGGGATTGGCGTGGACCGTGCTAGTGGACCGGTTCTAAGTTACTACTGGTATTCACCAGAGCCCGCCGCAAAGCGGGATGGTCTTGCAGCGGCGGTAGTAACCAGGTCGTATCCACTAGCAACGGCTCAACCTCTCTGACTGCTGAAGATAGGCGCGGTACAAGGGAGTAGACAAGAGCAAGGTCGGACGTAGCAGAAGGTCGGGGCAGGCAGCAAGGATCGTAGTCAGGGGCAACGGCAGGAGGTCTGGAACACAGGCTAGGAACACACAAGGAAACGCTTTCACTGGCACGATGGCAACAAGATCCGGCGAGGGAGTGCAGGGGAAGTGAGGTATACATAGGGAGTGCACAGGTGAACACACTAATTAGAACCACTGCGCCAATCAGTGGCGCAGTGGCCCTTTAAATCGCAGAGACCCGGCGCGCGCGCGCCCTAGGGAGCGGGGCCGCGCGCGCCGGGACGGGACCGACGGAGAGCGAGTCAGGTACGGGAGCCGGGGTGCGCATCGCGAGCGGGCGCCACCCGCATCGCGAATCGCATCCCGGCTGGAGGCGGTATCGCAGCGCACCCGGTCAGTGGATCTGACCGGGGCGCTGCCGTAGCGAGGATGTTGCGAGCGCTCCGGGGAGGAGCGGGGACCCGGAGCGCTCGGCATAACAGTACCCCCCCCCCCCTTGGGTCTCCCCCTCTTCTTGGAGCCTGAGAACCTGAGGACCAGACTTTTATCTAGGATATTGTCCTCAGGTTCCCAGGATCTCTCTTCAGGACCACAGCCCTCCCAGTCAACCAAAAAAAAAGTTTTTCCTCTGACCTTTTTGGAGGCCAGTATCTCCTTTACGGAAAAGATGTCCGAAGAACCGGAGACAGGAGTGGGAGAAATAAGTTTGGGAGAGAAACGGTTGATGATGAGTGGTTTAAGAAGAGAGACATGAAAGGCATTAGGAATACGAAGAGAAGGAGGAAGAAGAAGTTTGTAAGAGACAGGATTAATTTGGCACAAGATTTTGAAAGGACCAAGATAGCGTGGTCCCAATTTGTAGCTGGGAACACGGAAGCGGACATATTTAGCGGAGAGCCATACCTTGTCTCCGGGAGAAAAAATGGGGGGAGCTCTTCTTTTCTTATCGGCAAACTTTTTCATGCGCGATGAAGCCTGTAAGAGAGAATTTTGGGTCTCTTTCCATATGGTGGAAAGATCACGAGTTATTTCATCCACAGCGGGCAAACCAGAGGGCAAGGGAGTAGGGAGGGGGGGAAGAGGGTGACGGCCGTACACCACGAAAAATGGGGATTTGGAAGAAGATTCAGAGACTCTGAAGTTGTACGAGAATTCGGCCCATGGTAGAAGATCTGCCCAGTCATCCTGGCGGGAGGAAACAAAATGCCGTAAATAGTCACCCAGGACCTGGTTAATTCTTTCTACTTGCCCATTGGATTGAGGATGATAAGCAGAAGAAAAGTTTAATTTAATCTTGAGTTGTTTACAGAGAGCCCTCCAGAATTTTGACACGAATTGGACGCCTCTATCCGAGACGATCTGCGTGGGCATCCCGTGAAGACGAAAAATGTGTACAAAAAATTGTTTTGCCAACTGAGGCGCTGAAGGAAGACCAGGAAGAGGAATAAAATGTGCCATCTTGGAAAATCGATCAACGACCACCCAAACAACAGTGTTGCCACGGGATGGGGGTAAGTCTGTAATAAAGTCCATACCAATCAGAGACCAAGGCTGTTCGGGGACAGGCAGAGGATGAAGGAGACCAGCAGGCTTCTGGCGAGGAGTCTTATCCCGGGCACAGACAGTGCAGGCCCGCACAAAATCAACAACATCCGTCTCCAGAGTCGGCCACCAATAGAAACGAGAGATGAGTTGCAAGGATTTCTTGATGCCCACATGGCCTGCGAGATGGGAGGAGTGACCCCATTTGAGGATTCCGAGGCGTTGGCGTGGAGAGACGAAGGTCTTCCCTGGAGGAGTTTGCCTGATGGAGGCTGGAGAAGTGGAGATCAGGCAGTCAGGAGGAATGATGTGTTGCGGAGGGAGCTCTACTTCCGAGGCATCCGAGGAACGAGAGAGAGCATCGGCCCTAATGTTCTTGTCGGCAGGGCGAAAGTGAATTTCAAAATTAAACCGGGCAAAGAACAGAGACCACCTGGCCTGGCGAGGATTCAGCCGTTGGGCAGACTGGAGATAGGAGAGATTCTTGTGATCGGTGTAAATAATAACTGGAAATTTTGATCCCTCCAGCAGATGCCTCCATTCCTCAAGTGCTAATTTAATGGCCAGTAGCTCTCGATCCCCGATGGAGTAGTTCCTCTCCGCCGGAGAGAAGGTCCTAGAAAAAAAACCACAAGTAACAGCATGCCCGGAAGAATTTTTTTGTAGAAGAACCGCTCCAGCTCCCACTGAGGAGGCATCAACCTTCAATAGGAAGGGTTTAGATGGGTCAGGTCTGGAGAGCACGGGAGCAGAAGAAAAGGCAGACTTGAGCCGTTTAAAAGCGTCTTCCGCTTGAGGAGGCCATGACTTAGGATTGGCATTCTTCTTGGTTAAAGCCACGATAGGAGCCACAATGGTGGAAAAATGTGGAATAAATTGTCTGTAATAATTGGCGAACCCCAAAAAACTTTGGATAGCACGGAGTCCGGAGGGGCGTGGCTAATCTAAGACGGCAGAGAGTTTGTCTGGGTCCATTTGTAGTCCCTGGCCAGAGACCAAGTATCCTAGGAAAGGAAGAGATTGACATTCAAACAGACATTTCTCCATTTTGGCATAAAGTTGATTGTCTCGAAGTCTCTGAAGAACCATGCGGACATGCTGGCGGTGTTCTTCTAGGTTGGCAGAAAAAATCAGAATATCGTCCAGAAACACAACAACACAGGAATATAAGAGATCACGAAAAATTTCATTAACAAAGTCTTGGAAGACGGCAGGGGCGTTGCACAGGCCAAAGGGCATGACCAGATACTCAAAGTGTCCATCTCTAGTGTTAAATGCCGTTTTCCATTCGTCCCCCTCCCTGATGCGGATGAGATTATAAGCACCTCTTAAGTCCAGTTTGGTAAAGATGTGGGCACCTTGAAGGCGATCAAAGAGTTCAGAGATAAGAGGTAGGGGGTAGCGGTTCTTTACCGTGATTTTATTAAGTCCGCGGTAGTCAATGCAAGGACGTAGGGAGCCATCTTTTTTGGACACAAAGAAAAATCCAGCTCCGGCAGGAGAGGAGGATTTGCGGATAAACCCCTTTTTTAAATTTTCCTGGATGTATTCAGACATAGCAAGAGTCTCTGGGGCGGACAGAGGATAAATTCTGCCCCGGGGTGGAGTAGTGCCCGGGAGGAGGTCAATAGGACAGTCATAAGGCCTGTGAGGAGGTAAAGTCTCAGCTTGTTTTTTGCAAAATACGTCAGCATAGTCCATATAGGCCTTAGGGAGACCGGTTACAGGAGGAACCACAGGATCACGGCAGGGAGTACTGGGAACCGGTTTAAGGCAGACCTTGAAACAAGAGGTACCCCAGCTCTTGATCTCCCCTGTGGACCAATCAAGGGTTGGGGAATGGTGTTGAAGCCATGGTAGTCCAAGGAGAATTTCGGAAGTGCAATTGGGGAGGACCAAAAACTCAATTTTTTCGTGATGAGGTCCGATGCACATTAGGAGGGGCTCCGTGCGGTAACGTATGGTACAGTCCAATCTTTCATTGTTAACACAATTGATGTAGAGGGGTCTGGCGAGACTGGTCACCGGGATGTTGAACCTGTTGATGAGAGAGGCCAAAATAAAATTTCCTGCAGATCCGGAATCCAAGAAGGCCATAGTAGAGAAGGAGAAGGTAGAGGCAGATATCCGCACAGGCACAGTAAGACGTGGAGAAGCAGAGTTGACATCAAGGACTGTCTCACCCTTGTGCAGAGTCAGCGTACGTCTTTCCAGGCGGGGAGGACGGATAGGACAATCCTTCAGGAAGTGTTCGGTACCGGCACAGTACAGGCAGAGATTCTCCATGCGGCGTCGTGTCCTCTCTTGAGGTGTCAGGCGAGACCGGTCAACTTGCATAGCCTCCACGGCGGGAGGCACAGGAACGGATTGCAGAGGACCAGAGGAGAGAGGAGCCGGGGAGAAAAAACGCCTCGTGCGAACAAAGTCCATATCCTGGCGGAGCTCCTGACGCCTTTCGGAAAAACGCATGTCAATGTGAGTGGCTAGATGAATGAGTTCATGTAGGTTAGCAGGAATTTCTCGTGCGGCCAGAACATCTTTAATGTTGCTGGATAGGCCTTTTTTAAAGGTCGCGCAGAGGGCCTCATTATTCCAGGATAGTTCGGAAGCAAGAGTACGGAATTGTACGGCGTACTCGCCAACGGTAGAATTACCCTGGACCAGGTTCAGCAGGGCAGTCTCAGCAGAAGAGGCTTGGGCAGGTTCCTCAAAGACACTTCGAATTTCCGAGAAGAAGGAGTGTACAGAGGCAGTGACGGGGTCATTGCGGTCCCAGAGCGGTGTGGCCCATGACAGAGCTTTCCCAGACAGAAGGCTGACTACGAAAGCCACCTTAGACCTTTCAGTAGGAAACTGGTCCGACATCATCTCCAAGTGCAGGGAACATTGTGAAAGAAAGCCACGGCAAAACTTAGAGTCCCCATCAAATTTATCCGGCAGGGATAGTCGTAGGCCGGAAGCGGTCACTCGCTGCGGAGGAGGTGCAGGAGCTGGCGGAGGAGATGATTGCTGAAGCTGTGGTAGTAGCTGCTGTAGCATCACGGTCAGTTGAGACAGCTGATGGCCTTGTTGCGCTATCTGTTGTGACTGCTGGGCGACCACCGTGGTGAGGTCGGCGACAACTGGCAAAGGAACTTCAGCGGGATCCATGGCCGGATCTACTGTCACGATTCGGCTGGCAGGAGGTGGATCCTCTGTGCCAGAGAGGGATTGGCGTGGACCGTGCTAGTGGACCGGTTCTAAGTTACTACTGGTATTCACCAGAGCCCGCCGCAAAGCGGGATGGTCTTGCAGCGGCGGTAGTAACCAGGTCGTATCCACTAGCAACGGCTCAACCTCTCTGACTGCTGAAGATAGGCGCGGTACAAGGGAGTAGACAAGAGCAAGGTCGGACGTAGCAGAAGGTCGGGGCAGGCAGCAAGGATCGTAGTCAGGGGCAACGGCAGGAGGTCTGGAACACAGGCTAGGAACACACAAGGAAACGCTTTCACTGGCACGATGGCAACAAGATCCGGCGAGGGAGTGCAGGGGAAGTGAGGTATACATAGGGAGTTCACAGGTGAACACACTAATTAGAACCACTGCGCCAATCAGTGGCGCAGTGGCCCTTTAAATCGCAGAGACCCGGCGCGCGCGCGCCCTAGGGAGCGGGGCCGCGCGCGCCGGGACGGGACCGACGGAGAGCGAGTCAGGTACGGGAGCCGGGGTGCGCATCGCGAGCGGGCGCCACCCGCATCGCGAATCGCATCCCGGCTGGAGGCGGTATCGCAGCGCACCCGGTCAGTGGATCTGACCGGGGCGCTGCCGTAGCGAGGATGTTGCGTAACACTAATGATTTGGACTTTTCTCCTTTGACAGCAGAATTGACGGCGGCGGAGGTCAAAGAGGCCATTGATAAGTTACATGTGAAGAAGGCACCAGGTCCAGATGGGATAACAGCAGAATTCTATAAGACATTCAGAGACCTCTTGGCTCCAATCCTCGTGGATGTTTACACAAATTGTCTAGAAAGTCACCTGATGCCTCTATCCATGAGAGTGTCCTCGCTGATTCTGCTGTCTAAAGGTAGAGAGCCGAGTGACATCAAGAACTGGAGGCCAATTGCCCTCTTGAATGTCGACAGGAAAATTCTGGCAAAAATCCTGTTTTCTAGGTTAGTTTGTCTGTCCCCGGCACTGTTGGCAGGCTGTCAGTATGGCACAGTAAAAGGGCGGAACATCTCTGGGGCAGTGATCTCCATAAGGGAGATGTTTGAGAGATGTAAAGCCCTGAGGTGTGGGAGATATGTTGTGAGTCTTGACCAGGCTAAAGCCTTTGACAGAGTAGATCACGAGTATCTATGGGCCACTTTGTCAAAGTACGGTATTCCGGGACAATTCATCGATTGGCTGAAGACTTTATATTGTGAGGCCGAGAGCTTTCCTCTGATCAATGGTTGGCAGGGTGACACCTTCAGGGTTGAGGCGGGGGTGAGACAAGGTTGCCCACTGAGCCTGCTGCTGTATGTATTTGCCTTAGACCCGTTTCTGAGGTCACTGCAGGAGTGTGGTTTTCAGGGGGTGCCGGTCCCCCACTGCCTGCCCCTGAGTGTTGTTGCCTATGCGGATGATGTGACTGTAGTGATATCTGAGCCTCGTGAGGTGGAGATGTTGTCTGCAGCCATCAGAAGTTACTCGGAGGCCTCAGGGTCTCTGGTCAACCTTGAGAAGAGTCAAGCTCTCTGGATATCTGATTCTGATCCAGACTTTGATCTGCCCCAATTTGTGAGAGCCTCCACCTATATTAAGATCCTAGGGGTCAAATTTGGAAGGGACGATAATGCCAAACTAAATTGGGAAGAGAAGTTGGAAATCGGAAATGCAAAGGTTCAGCGGTGGAAGAACTGGAGGCTGACCTATAGAGAAAGGGTTAAAATGTTGAAGACTTACCTGGTCCCCGTCTTCTTGTATGTCTCTGTCGTTTTTCCTTTGCCAGAATCTTTCTCCGCTCGGCTCTTTAGCCTGTTCTTCCAGATGTTTTGGGGGAACAGGTTGAACCCAATAAAAAGAGGGATCACTTACCTACAGAGGAGAGAGGGTGGGTTGGATATGCTGAATCCAAGGGTGTTCTTTGACTCCATGTTTCTAAAAGTAAATTTTGGTTGCCTGGACTCAAACAACAGCTCCCTGTGGGCGAATAGTATCAGGGACTGGATATTGCCTTTTGCAGAGTCTTGGGTGCGAGGTGGCAGTCTCAAGAGGGGGAGATGGACGCGTGACTACCTCCCCCCGTACCTGGAATACGGGCTCAGATGTCTGAAGAGATGGCGCATTGAGAAGTCCTATATAGAGAGCAAGTCCCGTAAGGACCTTTATGTCAGGGTGTGTAAGTCCTTCTTCTGTTTGCAGCCAGCTCTGAGGGACTGTACGACTGCCATGTTACAGGACAGTCTGAGGCTCCTGAATAGTGTGAGGCTACCGAAAAAACTCCATGACATCGCATGGCTGTCCTTACACGGGAAACTGTTTGTCAGGGGAAATTTAAGATACCTAAGTGTGTCTGATCGCCAGTGTCCCCTAGGGTGTCAGGAGGAGGAGACAATGGCGCATTTTATATCTGAGTGCTGGGGAGGGCGACACATATGGCAGACTATATCCGGAAAGTTAAAGATCCCGAGACTACAGACCCTAAAATACCCGGAAATCATTTACGGTGTACCATCTACTGTGAGTGGCATTGACCAGGAGACCTTATACATCATCATATCTGTCATAAAGTATTATCACTGGCACACCAGAACCAGAGTCTCGATGTACAGCAAACCCTTCCATGATAGGAGAGCAGTAGACCTGATCCTGACAGAACTGAGGTGGATAAAATGTTTGGAGGTCAGGAAGGATGAAAAAAATCGTTCATTATGGAGGAATGTGTACATATAGATTGATTCGCCTTTATGGCATATATATATATATATATATATATATATTATTTTTTTTTTTCTCCATTAGAAGCAATGGACTCTTTCTAAGTTATTATTAAGTTTATTTTGTATTACAAGTGTATGATTTGATATTTGATTATTGTTTTGTTGTTATTTTTTTTGGTCGAATAGACTGTAACATTTCTGTTTGTTTTTTACTAATAAAAATTGCCTCCTATATACAAGAATATAACTTCTACAATACTGCCTCCTATATACAAGAATATAACTACTATAATACTGCCTCCTATATACAAGAATATAACTACTATAATACTGCTCCTATATTCAAGAATATAACTACTATAATACTGCTCCTATATACAAGAACATAACTACTATAATACTGTCTCCTATATACAAGAATATAACTACTATAATACTGCCTCCTATGTACAAGAATATAACTACTATAATACTGCCTCCTATATACAAGAATATAACTACTATAATACTGCTCCTATATACAAGAATATAACTACTACAATACTGCCTCCTATATACAAGAATATAACTACTATAATACTGCCTCCTATATACAAGAATATAACTACTATAATACTGCTCCTATATACAAGAATATAACTACTATAATACTGCTCCTATATACAAGAATATAACTACTATAATACTTCTCCTATATACAAGAACATAATTACTATAATACTGCTCCTATATACGAGAATATAACTACTATAATACTGCTTCCTATATACAAGAATATAACTACTATAATACTGCTCCTATATACAAGAATATAGCTACTATAATACTGCTACTATATACAAGAATATAACTACTATAATACTGCTCCTATATACAAGAATATAGCTACTATAATACTGCTCCTATATACAAGAATATAACTACTATAATACTGCCTCCTATATACAATAATATAACTACTATAATACTGCTCCTATATACAAGAATATAACTACTATAATACTGCTCCTATATACAACAATATATCTACTATAATACTGCTCCTATATACAAGAATATAACTACTATAATACTGCCTCCTATATACAAGAATATAAGTCTATATACACGGATCCCACAAGATCTGGGGATCCAGGCTATAGGAGAATTACTGAAATCCACAAATAAAATTGAAAATTATGTACATTTTGTTAAAGAAGGACTGGAACTCATCCTTAAAAACAACTGCTTTATGTTTGATAATGAATGGTTCACCCAGAGATCCGGTACGGCGATGGGTACGCCGGTTACATGTACCTTCGCCAATCTGTTCTTGGCAGTACTGGAGCAGAGAATAATCTACAACCCACAAAATTCTTTCATATGCTTAAAGGGGTAGTCCAGTGGTGAAAAACTTATCCCCTATCCTAAGGATAGGGGATAAGTTTGAGATCGCGGGGGTCCGACCACTGGGGCCCCCTGCGATCTCTCTGTACGGGGGCCAGGCTCTCCGGCCAGATAGCGGGTGTCGACCCCTGCACGAAGCGGCGGCCAACACGCCCCCTCAATACATCTCAATGGCAGAGCGGGAGATTGCCGAAGGCAGCGCTTCGGCTCTGCCATAGAGTTGTATTGAGGGGGCATGTCGGCCGCCGCTTCGTGCGGAGGTCGACACGCCCCCTTCCCGCGGGCTGTCGGGGCTCCGTACAGGAGATCGCAGGGGGCCCCAGCGGTCGAACCCCCCGCGATCTGCAACTTATCCCCTATCCTTAGGATAGGGGATAAGTTGTTCACCACTGGGTCACCACTGGACTACTCCTTTAACTGTACACCAGATTTGTGGATGACATTTTCATTGCCTGGGAGGGAGAAGAGGCAGAATTTGATAACTTCGTTAACTATCTCAACACTGCAAACCAAATGAATATGTTCTTTACCAGCAAATTTTCCTCTAACAAAATAGAATTTCTGGATGTAGAAATACATATCGAAGGGAGCACTCTGACCACCACAGGATACCGAAAAGAAACCGCCACTAACACAAACCTTCATTATGACAGTTATCATCCCCAGCATGCCAAAAATTCTTTACTCTACAGCCAATTTCTCAGAATCAAAAAAGATAAACAGCACTGAAGAAGGTTTTTTGAAACAGGCAGTGGAACTTACCAATAGGTTCCTGGAATGGGGTTACCCCAAAAAGTTACTCTCAGAGACCCTAGACAAAGTCCAACTCATTCCACATAAAGAGCTCATTTACAAAACCAGTAAAAAACAAACCAAGAAAAAAACTCAAAAAGAAGAACAAAGATTTGTATTTTCCTTCCAATTCAACCCCCTGGCAAACGTGATTAAAAAAGCCGTACACAAAAACTGGCACATCCTGGAACGGGACCCCATATTACAAAAGGTAGCCAGCAAAAAAACACTTCTATAACCACTGATTCTGCGACAGCGCGAAGCGCACTGGATTATAAGGACGGACGCGATGGGCATCCTAGGTCTAAATGACCGGAATTAATTTACAGTTTTTCTGTGAATTTTTGCCCAATCCCCCGTAATCGGTATATGATCCCTGCACATCCCATTCTGGTCACCCCTTATCTTGTTATTTTGTCATTTGTGCTTTTGTTGCTTCTTCCTTATTTTAACCGTTACTATCACTTACCTGTTTAGGTTTTTTATAACTCCCCTCACTTTTTGTGACGTCACCCAAATGCCCAGGTAAAAGGTGTGCGTTGGGAGACACGAGGTAAGGCCTGAAGAAGCGATAATTCCACGAAACTAGTCGCCTACTTCCCCGCGGCTTCGGCTGCGGCATCCTCTTCTACCCTCCCCTCTATCGGACAGCTGTTTCATATGCTGTTGTTGTACTGAAATAAAAGGATTGCATCGATCTGGGTGAGTGCTGAAGCTTTATTTCTTCTTGCCATATATCTGAATATCTGAGTATTTTCTGAGCTTCATTTGCATCCCCTATTTTATGTACTACCACCACCTCTGTTAGTGACCCTCATTACAGACTAAGTGTGTTGTAGTGGTGCGGTCCTTCTCCTGAACTCTCTGCCTATTATAGTAGTTATATTCTTGTATATAGGAGCAGTATTATATTAGTTATATTCTTGTATATAGGAGGCAGTATTATAGTAGTTATATTCTTGTATATAGGAGCAGTATTATAGTAGTTATATTATTATACATAGGAGCAGTATCATAGTAGTTATATTCTTGTATATCGGAGGCAGTATTATAGTAGTTATATTCTTGTATATAGGGACAGAATTATAGTAGTTATATTCTTGTATATAGGAGGCGGTATTATAGTAGTTATATTCTTGTATATAGGAGCAGTATTATAGTAGTTATATTCTTGTATATAGGAGCAGTATTATAGTAGTTATATTCTTGTATATAGGAGGCAGTATTATAGTAGTTATATTCTTGTATATAGGAGCAGTATTATAGTAGTTATATTCTTGTAAATAGGAGCAGTATTAGAGTAGTTATATTCTTGTATATAGGAGGCAGTATTATAGTAGTTATATTCTTGTATATAGGAGGCAGTATTATAGTAGTTATATTCTTGTATATAGGAGGCAGTATTATAGTAGTTATATTCTTGTATATAGGAGGCAGTATTATAGTAGTTATATTCTTGTATATAGGAGCAGTATTATAGTAGTTATATTCTTGTATATAGGAGCAGTATTAGAGTAGTTATATTCTTGTATATAGGAGCAGTATTATAGTAGTTATATTCTTGTATATAGGAGCAGTATTATAGTAGTTATATTCTTGTACATAGGAGCAGTATTATAGTAGTTATATTCTTGTATATAGAAGCAGTATTATAGTAGTTATATTCTTGTATATAGGAGCAGTATTATAGTAGTTATATTCTTGTACATAGGAGCAGTATTATAGTAGTTATATTCTTGTATATAGAAGCAGTATTATAGTAGTTATATTCTTGTATATAGGAGCAGTATTAGAGTAGTTATATTCTTGTACATGAGGCAGTATTAGAGTAGTTATTTCCCGGTTGTCCTACAGCAGCACACAAAAGGGTTAATCCCAGTTGGACCAGAACAGAAGAAAATAATCTAGTGATACAACAGCATAGAAAAGTGATAAAATAATCAGCCATCACCTGGGAACCTCCTATAAGACAGTAATAGCAACACAGACACGTTTCTTTGTGTCTCTGATCAGACAAAGAAGCTACACACACAGGTTCTGCCTCTACACTGGGAGTTTTCCTGTCCCTGGGGCTATTGATTTATGCCAGCTGTATAATGGAAGTTCCCTGGTCCCTTAGCTATGTCTCCACCTATACCAGGGTTTGGTAATGCAGCCGGGCCATTGCCTTCTGTTAATGCAGACAGTGTATGGTTAGTAGTGTTTGTTAAAGGGGTATTTCAGGCAAAAACTTTTTTTTATATATCAACTGGCTCCGGAAAGTTAAACAGATTTGTAAATTACTTCTATTAAAAAATCTTAATCCTTCCAATAGTTATTAGCTTCTGAAGTTTTCTGTCTAACTGCTCAATGATGATGTCACATCATTGGAGCTGTGCATGATGGGAGAATATCCCCATAGGAGCTGGACAGCTCCCTGGACGTGAGTCATCAGAAAGCAGTTAGACAGAAAACAGCAACTCAACTTCAGAAGCTAATAACTATTGGAAGGATTAAGATTTTTACAAGTAATTTACAAATCTGTTTAACTTTCCGGAGCCAGTTGATATATAAAAAAAAGTTTTTGCCTGGAATACCCCTTTAAGTTCTTTTCAGGTCTGCCATCAGAAATTTTGAGGCCCCTTACGCAGCTCAAGGTCTATGCCCCCCCCCCCCCCTTGTGGCCTGCCCACTCCCCTAGGGTCAATCCCAATTCCACCCCCTAGATGACCCCTCCCTAGGGCCCACCCTTAAATGTATTTTTATTTTTAGAACTACAAAGACAGTAAAAAGTGAGCCAGACCCTCATCAGTGATTTCAGTAATGAAATATTTTTTATTGAGCTCCTTTCTTCAGCACAATAATGCCCACCTCTTTACAATCTCCCCATTCCTATTTCCCCATACAGTGCCTGCCATCATGTGCCGCCAATATGGCTGTAGGCCCATTTGTGCCCCCACATAGCTGTTGTAGGCCCCACTGTTAACAGTTGCCCACAAAAAGTTTTAGTAGGCCCCTCTGTCAATAGTAGCCCACATATAGTTTTGGTAGCCAACAACAACAGGTAATTGCCCAACGGCAAAGAAAGGGTGCCCCAAAAATCAAGCAAAACATACTGTATGCCCATCAGGCATCAATACCCTTAAACCCCTCTACTGACTAAAATATAACTTTTATCACATAATTACCAATAAAAAAAAGTGAACATATAAGACAAAAATTTAAATTACATCCCTAGTAAGTGACTTCTCATCATGTAAAACAAGATAAATTACAATATGGATTTGCTACCACTGAAATTTACCCGAGCTGTTTATTGACCAACAGAATATTGTAGTGGTGCCGTGAGAAGGAACACTATTTCAGTAATATAATCCGAGATCCACCAGCCCCTTAAGGCACGACAGTTATCATGGACCCTAGAATAACATGGTTAATAGGTATAGAATTGTGGGTACCAAGAGCAAACTTATGAAGGTACTGCACCTTGATAAATGCCAGTGTGGCAGTACACCTCCACAGTAAATGTATTTAGTGAACTAAAACCTAACACTGCTACCTCCTACATGTTTTGCCACCATACTGTGGCTTTCTCAAGTAAGACACAAGCAGACCATATTGGAATTTTCTTGTTTTGCATTATGAGTAGTGACCTACCAGAGCTGTAATTTTAATCTTTTCATATATATTTACAATTTATTGGTAATTAACACGTTGAGGATGCAGGAATGTATCATTTTTGCACTGTTTTTCTCCTCATAATCTAATAGCCATAATTTTCTACAACAGGTTTGTTTTTTGCACCACCAATTGTACTTTGTAATGACATCAATCACTTCACCACAAAATCTAATTATTTGTGGAATGAAAAAAAAAGCCATTTTGTAACTTTTGGGGGCTTCCGTTTCTATGTAGTACAATTTTTGATAAAAATGACACATTGTTCTAATTCCGTAGTCCCATACGATTAAAATGACACCCAACTTTGATCAACTTTGATTGCGGCATCTAAAGGGTTAATGCCAGACATCTGCCCAATCAACAATGTCCACCACTAGCCATGGGTCCTGGCTGTTAATAGCAGCCGGGACCCACCAGGTATGAAGCACGCTCAGCTCCTGAGTGGGCTTCAAACTGCAGATGCGGTTGCAGGGCGTACATTTACACCCTGCATCCTTAAGGGGTCATGCAATATAAGCTATATTTTAGTCAGTCGTTTTGATCCATATTGTTTGGGTAAGCCCCTCTGTTTTAAATCAACTTTTTCCAAAAACTTAAACAGACTTGTAAATTACTTTTATTTAAAAAATCTTAATCCTTCCAGTACTTATTAGCTGCTGAATACTACAGATGAAATTATTTTCTTTTTAAAACATAGAGCTCTCTGCTGCATCACGAGCACAGTGCTCTCTGCTGACATATCTTTCCATTTTAGGAACTGTCCAGAGTAGGAGAAAATCCCCATAGCAAACATATGCTGCTCTGGACAGTTCCTAAAATGGACAGAGATGCCAGCAGAGAGCTCTGTGCTTGTGATGTCAGCAGACAGCTCTGTGTTCCAAAAAGAAAAGAATTTCCTCTGTCATATTCAGCAGCTAATAAGTACTGGAAGGATTAAGATTTTTTAATAGAAGTAATTTACAAATATGTTTAACTTTCTGGCACCAGTTGATTAAAAAAAAAAAGTTTTTAAGTACTTATCAGCTGATGTATGCTCCACAGGAAGTTGAGTTGTTCTTTCCAGTCTGACCACAGTGCTCTCTGTAGCCTCCTCTGTCCATGTCAGTTCGTTGGCTGTCCGGGCATGCCAGGAGTTGTAGCTTTGCAACATCTGGAGGTCCGCAGGTTGAAGACCACTGGTATAGGAGGTAATACTCACTTTTCCCCGCCGCTCCGGACCCGTCACCGCTCGTCACTGCTGCCCTGGATGTCACCCTCCATCGCTGTCGCTGCGTCCCGGGGGGGGGGGGGGGGGGTCCCCGTCGCTCGTCTCTGCTGCCGGGTATCCTCGCTCTCCGTCGCCGACATCACATCGCTACGCACGCCGCTCCTATTGGATGACGGGACGGTGTGCACGACGAAGTGATGACATCGAAGGAGAGCGCCGGCCATGCAGGGGATCCCGGCACGGAGCAGACACTGAAGAGGCAGGTAAGGTCCCTCCCGGTGTCCTGCAAGCTGTTCGGGACACCACGATTTCACCGCGGCGGTCCCGAACAGCCCGACTGAGAAGCCGGGTTAGTGTCACTTTCGCTTCAGATACGGCGGTCAGCTTTGATCGTCACGTCTGAAGGGTTAATACAGGGCATCACTGCGATCGGTGATGTCCTGCATTAGCCGCGGCTCCCGGCCGTTGATGGCCACAGGGATCGCTGCGATAGGACAGGTTTTAATGTGTATTTGCCATATAAGACGCACCAACTCTTCCCCCCCCCAGTTTTGAGGAAGAAAAAGTGCGTCTTATACGCCGAAAAATACGATACTTTTTTCTATATTGACACAAGCCACACATTGACCGCATTTGAAGGTGCCCCATTGAAGTTCTTTCGAGGCAAAGATTTGAGCTGGATTAGGGCCGCGTGGTAATTATGTACCAGGGTTTCTCTTAAGTTCTTTGATCTACGATAGGTAACTGCAGGTTTTTTTGGTAAACATTTTAAAAGTACCTGATCAGTTGTCAACAGCGGCCAATACTTCTCCATCGCTTTCGTCATTTCTTGGGTTCTGGAATGGTAGATTGTGATTAATCTAACAGTAGTATCTTTGTTGCTGGTTTTTCTTCTATCCTGTAAAAGGTTAGTGCGATTACTTTCTTTGGCCCGTTTGTACGCCCTGTCTATTGACTTGCTGTCATATCCTCATTCACGGAATCGTACCTCGAGGTCCCTTGCTTGTTTCTCAAAGTTCAGATCTTCCGAGCAGATACGTCTGTCTCTTAGGTACTGGCCATTGGGAATATTCGTGATGAGGTGACATGGGTGTCTGGATTTAGCATGTAAAATTGTGTTCGCGGACGTGCTTTTTGTGGAACAAGTATATAGAAAGCCATTATCATTCCTAGTAATCCTGATATCCAAAAATTCTGTGGTGGGTCCTCCTATATATTAGTTGTGAGTTTTATATTTCTGTTATTGTTATTGAGTCAACGTATCAAATCCTCTAATTCCTTCTCCAGTCCCTGCCAAATGAGAAGAATATCTTCAATAAACCTGCCACAATAGTTGATTTTCTCAATGCCAGGGACCGGGTTGGAAAGAATGATATCCCTCTCCCACAGTCACAGGAAAAGATTGGCATATAAGGGTGCACAGGCCGCCCCCATTTCCATTCCCTGGAGCTGCAGGTAGAATGAATCTTTAAAAATAAAGAAGTTGTTGGACAGGACAAACTCTAACGCCACCAGGAAGAATTCACAAAGTGCAGGGTCTAGGGAGCTTCTAAGCCATCGCAGTGTCGAATAGACGTATAAAGGGCTTCTACATCGCATGTCGCTAGTATCATGTCATCTTCTAACTGTAAGTGATCACATTTTCTCAAAACGTCGTTAGTATCCTTGAGATGTGAGGGTAATGTTTCTACAAGAGAAGAAAGGTGAGGGTCAAGGAATCGGCATAAGGGTTCGCATATATTACCACAACCAGATACTATCAGCCTACCAGGGGAAGAGTTTGCATTTTTATGAACCTTGGGCAATAAGTAGATGGAAGATATTGTGGGATCTAATGGTAATAAAGCCTCCATTTGTTCAGATGTTAGAATCCCTTGTTCTGTGGATGTATATAGGGTCTATTGTAGTTAGGTCCTGAATACACTGGTTGGGTTATATGTCAGTTTTTTTTTTTAAATTCTCCCTGTCTTATTTGTCGGTACATCTCCTTTTCATATAATTTAGTAGGCCAAATTACAATGTTTCCTCCTTTGTAAGGTTTCACTACCACATCTTTTAGGGGCTGTATTTCCAGCAGAGCTCTCCATTGGCCTCTTGTTAGCTTGTCCCTCTGACTTGTTTCTGGGGTGTTATTAAACTCCTGTGATACCAACCTAACGAACAAGTCAATCTCCGGAAACTGGGACAGCTGTGGGAAATTTTTGGACTTGGGAAGAAGAGCTTTGGGAAACTTAAATAAATCATAGGGTTGTTGTGGTTCCTGTTCCTCCAGAAGTTCCACTATTGAGTGGACGGCATCCTGTTCAATCCTGGTGGGAAAATTAGCACAGATAATATCAGAACGTTGATTGAAAATCTTTTTAAAGGCTAGCTTCCTCGCAAACAATTGTAGATCCTTAATGGCTGTGAACCTATTGAATTTAGCTGAAGGACAAAAAGTCAACCTTAAACTTAAAACTTTGTTCTGAATATCTGTCAACTTATGGCCACTTAGGTTAATGACCTTCGTGCTTATCTGGCAATATGTTCCCTCTGGGCACAGCTGCGTTACGGGTAGGGCTATTCCAGTCTCCATTAATATACAGTGGTGCAACAATAGATAATGCGGCTGCTTTTTTGGTTAAGGAGGCCAAAAAATGTTTTAGGGGTAGATCATATAGAAAAAGGTAGGACAATTTTTATCAGAAAAACTACATGAACTAGAGGTGACGCAAACATGATGCATGAAGGACTCCTCGCTCACACGCAGCACTATGCCCTGCACAGTGATTGTTCAGACTTTAGATTGGG
This sequence comes from Hyla sarda, assembly GCF_029499605.1. Lineage (NCBI taxonomy): Eukaryota > Metazoa > Chordata > Amphibia > Anura > Hylidae > Hyla > Hyla sarda. The sequence continues at coordinate 114,187,972 of NC_079198.1, read as the reverse complement.
AGGTGAATGTATGGTCACAGCCTGATATATTGCTGTTATGCTTCATGCATAGCAACATGTGGCTCCAGGCATGATGAGTGTCAATCTGATGGCACACTGCAACTAGGAGACGAGGAATGACGTTGGTTCTTCTCCTAAATATCTAGGGCGTTATAGCTTCTAAACAAGCGTGTGACTGAGTAGATCAAGATAAGAAAAATGCAAAAAGTCCCATAGAAGTCTATGGGAGAAAAAATGTGAGGATTTGGCATTCTGCGATTTAGAAAAACTGCAACTGAGCCCAAAAACTCCAATGCGGAGTGAAAAAATACCACAGGAAAAAATGTCAAATGAATCTGACGTTTCATAATTTCCTATTAACTTTTAGCTAGCATTGTGTGGCAGGTCTTTTTTGCAATTTTTCATGTAAAAAAACATGTGAAACGCCAGCTTAAAGGGGTACTCCGGCCCTGAGACATTTTATCCCCTATCCAATGGATAAGGGATAAGATGTCTCACTGCGGGGGTCCCGCCGCTGGGGACCGCCGCAATCTTGTATTCACCACCCACCTATTTGAGATGCACGCCGTGGTGCCAGCTCACAAACAGCCGGGGGGCGACCACGGGGCCAGAGTATCGTGACGTCACGACTCCGCCCTGTGAGACGTCAGCCCCCGCCCCCGCTATGCAAGTCTATGGGAGGGGGCGTGACGACTAAGGCTAAAGCTTCCACTTTTTTTTTCTGGCAGTTTTTGGAAAACTGCCAGTACAGTTTTTGAGCCAAAGCCAGAAGTGTATTCAAAAGGAATAGGACATATAAAGGAAGGACTTAAACTTCTCCTCCCTTATGGATCCACTTTTGACTTTGGCTCAAAAACTGCAGTGGCAGATATCCAAAAACTGCCAGAAAAAAAAAACAAGTGGAAACTTAGCCTAAGGCTAAATTTCTACTTGTTTTTATTTCATTTTTTGAAAAACACCAAGAAAAACGCCAATTCTGCCTCATGACGTTTTTTTCGGCCAAAAAACGCTGCGGCCGGATGTTAGTTGTAAATCAATGAGAAATCGCAACATTCTTTTTCTACTTGGTGATTTCCATTTGGTGTTTCTTTTATCCTTTTGGCGTTTTTTCACTCTTTTTTGGTTTTCAGCTCCTTGGCAGTTTTGCTAAATTGCAGCATGTTGAGCCACTGGTGTTTTTTCCCCTGAAATCGTGGCGTTTTTCTCCCATAGATGTTTAAGGGAGTAGAAAAACGTCATGTGGGTTTTAACTTTGGTGTTTTTTAAGGCAGTTTTTACTCTCTTTTGGAATTTTTTAATAAAATTTCGTAGGGTACCATTAAAAAAATAATAAAAAAGATATACAGTAGTTATGGAAAAAATTGTATTTAACAAAATGTATCTTTTTTTCTAACAACATTTTTAGAAATTTTTAACCCCTTAACGACACAGGACGTAAATGTATGTCCTGGTTAGCTGGTACTTAATGCACCGGGACGTACATTTACGTCCTATGCATAACCACGAGCATCGGAGTGATGCTCTCGTCATGCGTGGCAGGTTCTGGCTGCTAATAGCAGCCAGGGACTCGCCCGCCATTAACCCCTCAGATGCTGTGATCAATACAGATCACGGCATCTGCAGCATCGCGGTACTTTGAATGAATCATTGGATCGCCCGTAGCGCCGCCGCGGTGATCCGATCATCCTGCATGGCGGCCGGAGGTCCCCTCACCTTCCGGCCGTCTCCCGGGGTCTTCTGCTCTGGTCTGCGATCGAGCAGACCAGAGCAGAATATGACCGAAATACTGATCAGTGCTATGTCCTATGCATAGCACTGAACAGTATTAGCAATCGAATGATTGCTATAAATAGTTCCCTAAAAACCCCTCCCCCAATGAAAACGTAAATTGTCCCATTTTTCCCTATTTCACCCCCCAAAAGTGTAAAAAAAAATATTTTATATATATATATAGTGACCCCCCGACTTATGATGGCCCCGACATATGATCATTTCAACATATGATGGCCTCTCAGAGCCCATTGTATGTTGAAGGCAGCATCGACATACGATGCTGCTGTGTGTCGGGGCCATCGTACAAACAGCTATCTGACAGCGCTGACAACTTCAGCAACTGACAGATAGTTGTTTAATGTGCCCGTTCTGCCTCCTGTTACTCACATGCTGTCCTGCTAACTCATACAGGCTTCCACTGTGAGCTCTGTGTAAGCCCCGCCCCCCCCCAGTGCAGCCATAGCCAATAGCCTGGAGCATCTTGCTCCAGGCATCCAATGAGCTGCTGGCTACCCTCCCCTTCCTTTCCTATAGAGCTGTAGTCGGTAGGATCGTAATGGAGGACATTCTGTCCCCCCTGAAAGTATTTAAAGAACTGTACAGTACTGTATGCGATGTCACACATCACATACAATACATATACACACTATACACCCCATACATCAATGTTTCCCTATCAGTGTGCCTCCAGCTGTTGCAAAACTATAACTCCCAGCATGCCCAGACAGTCAATGGCTGTACATGCATGCTGGGAGTTGTAGTTGTGCAACAGCTGGAGGCACCCTGGTTTGTTAAACACTCCCCATACACTCCACATACAATGGTCATCCCAGAACCAATTAGCAGTTTCCCATACAGATATGTATTCAACATACAATGGTTCCAAGGCCCCAGAACCAATTACCATTTTTACATAGACATATGTACTCAACAAATGATGTTTTCAACATATGATGGTTCTCCTGGAACCAATTAATATCATATGTTGAGGGACCACTGTATTCGGTATTGCCGCGTGCGTAAATATCCCAACTATTAAAATAAAATGTTAATGATACCGTACGGTGAACGACGCAAAAAAAATAAGCCCTCATACCGCCGCTTATACGGAAAAATGAAAAGTTATAGGTCTTCAAAATAGTAGGATCTTAAACGTAATAATTTGGTTAAACAGTTTGCGATTTTTTTTAAGCGCAATAGTAATAGAAAAGTATATTATCATTGGTATCATTTTAATGGTAATGACCCAAAGAATAAAGAACACATGTCATTTTTACCGTAAATTGTACGGCGTGAAAACGAAACCTTCCAAAATTAGCAAAATTGCGGTTTTCTTTTTAATTTCCCCACACAAATAGTATTTTTTTGGTTGCGCCATACATTTTATGGTAAAGTGAGTGATGGCATTACAACGGACAACTGGTCACGCAAAAAACAAGCCCCAATACTAGTCTGTGGATGAAAATATAAGAGTTATGATTTTTTGAAGCAGAGGAGGAAAAAACGAAAACGTAAAAATAAAATTGTCCTTAAGGCCCAAATGGCCTGAGTCCTTAAGGGGTTAAAAAGGGATCAATTTATGTGTGCAGGCAGGGACCTAAAAATATAGCCGACAATAATAAAAATGTAGTGTGTGTGTGTGTGTTTTTCACTTTTTATTCTTTATTTTTTAGGTGGTACTACTACTCCCAGCATGGAACACACACTGTTCAATGATGGGAGTAGTAGTACCTGTATTTCTGACACCCACTGTGATCCTCCTGTATAATGTATAGATGCGGCGACCGCTCTTCTATCGTCCCCTGCACTGACGTATATATACACCTATTCATATTTCCCGAAGAGCTGTGATTGGCCAGATGGTTCCAGCCAATCCAAACTCTCTGTGGGAAATATGAATATGTGTATATATACGGCAGTATAGGGGACCATAGAAGAGCGGCCGCATCTATACATTATACAGGAGGATCGCAACGGGTGTCAGAAGTGACATCCACTGTGATCTTTCCTTAACTGCAGGTACTACAGCTTCCAACATGGAGCAGAGTGTGCTCTATGATGGGAGTAGTAGTACCTGCAGTTAAGAAAAGATCACAGCGGGTATCACTCCTGACATCCGCTGTGATCGTTCTATCTATTGCAGAGATGTGGAGCGGCTCTATACATCGCTCGCATCACTCATTCATATTTCCCTCTGAGAGCTGTGATTGGCTGCAACCATCTGGCCAATTACTACTCTGGGCAGAAAATATGAATGAGTGATGTTCTATTCACATCACTGGCCGGAGTACAGAGCAGAGATGCGAGCGATGTATAGAGCCACATCTCTGCTATATTATGGACGATCGCATCAGGGCGATATGTCTATTAGTACAGGTACTACTACTCCCATCATGGAACAGTCTGTTCCATGCTGGGAGTAGTAGTACTACCTAAAAAAATTCAAAAAATAGAGGGGAAAAAAGTGAAACACACACACTTTATTAAAAATTCATTAAAATGTTGTTATAAAAAATATAAATAATTTTTTTTCCATCACTGCTGCATCCCTTCTGTGCTACCTAAATACAAGAGAGGAGCAAACTGAACCTGTAGAACCCCAGTTCGGTCAAAACTTTGATAAAAGTTTGGTTCCGCTAGAACTCAAACTGCTGGTGGCTTGGTACTGCAGAACCCGCTAAAATAACACCAGAGCGACAAAGAATAATACAGTGTCAATTGTAGGAAAATACCCATAAAGTATGACTCTTTATTAAAAAATCATATTATAAAAAGTATACATAAAAGGATGAATACAGATATCAAAAATGGGGTGACATCACTGGAAAACTACACACTATGATGTAAATAAAAATATAATACTGCTCCTATAAACAAGAATATAATGACTATAATACTGCCCCAATGGACAAGAATATAACTACTATAATAGTGCTCCTATAAACAAGAATATAACGACTATAATACTGCCCCAATGGACAAGAATATAACTACTATAATACTGCTCGTATATACAAGAATATAACTACTATAATACTGCTCATATATACAAGAATATAACTACTATAATACTGCTCCTATATACAAGAATATAACTACTATAATACTGCCTCCTATGTACAAGAGTATAACTACTATAATACTGCCTCCTATATACAAGAATATAACTACTATAATACTGTTCCTATTTACAAGAATATAACTACTATAATACTGCCCCCTATATACAAGAATATAACTACTATAATACTGTCACCTATATACAAGAATATAACTACTATAATACTGCCTCCTATACACAAGAATATAACTACTATAATACTGCTCCTATATACAAGAATATAACTACTATAATACTGCTCCTATATACAAGAATATAACTACTATAATACTGCTTCTATATACAAGAATATAACTACTATAATACTGCTCCTATATACAAGAATATAACTACTATAATACTGCTCCTATATACAAGAATATAACTACTATAATACTGCTCCTATGTACAAGAATATAACTACTATAATACTGCCTCCTATATACAAGAATATAACTACTATAATACTGCTCCTATATACAAGAATATAACTACTATAATACTGTCTCCTATATACAAGAATATAACTACTATAATACTGCTCCTATATACAAGAATATAACTACTATAATACTGCCTCCTATGTACAAGAATATAACTACTATAATACTGCTCCTATATACAAGAATATAACTACTATAATACTGCCTCCTATATACAAGAATATAACTACTATAATACTGCCTCCTATGTACAAGAATATAACTACTATAATACTGCTCCTATATACAAGAATATAACTACTATAATACTGCCTCCTATGTACAAGAATATAACTACTATAATACTGCCTCCTATGTACAAGAATATAACTACTATAATACTGCTCCTATATACAAGAATATAACTACTATAATACTGCTCCTATATACAAGAATATAACTACTATAATACTGCCTCCTATGTACAAGAATATAACTACTATAATACTGCTCCTATATACAAGAATATAACTACTATAATACTGCCTCCTATATACAAGAATATAACTCCTATAATACTGCTCCTATGTACAAGAATATAACTACTATAATTCTGCTCCTATATACAAGAATATAGCTACTATAATACTGCCTCCTAGCTGAGAGGTTGTGTTTGTGTAGCTCTCCTGATGTCTGGAGAAAGCCCAGGGAGGGGCCACCCTGGGTGGGGAAGCTCCCCAAGCAAGGCCCAGGCTTCTCGGCCTATTCTGGGAATTAATCCCCAGACACCACAAACCATGGATGAAAATCCTAAAGTTTCTCTGGATGTAAGAAATGTTCAGAATGTTGTCAGTTCTGGTAAAGCAAGAAGCACAGATGAAAAGAAAGCTGTGGAAGTGAGGAAAGAAACTTCATCAAGTAAGGTAATGGCTGCAGGTGTGCAATCCACCCCTCCTGCGGTCAGACAGAGGAGAACATCCCTGGAGAAGCAGACCATGCAGGAGAATCTGCAGCAGCCTGTCCTGATACGTTCTGACCGCACACGATACGGGAGCGGGAGCAGCGCAAAAGTTACAAGCACGCCAGATGAGACCAGAGGGAGTATACCAGGAAGGCTTCAGGGGGCCACAAGTGCGGTCACTGGAAAGAACCAGGGGCCCAGTCCCCAGTCTGGAGATTGTGACCCTGCAGCAGTGACCACAGCACCGAGACAGATCCCACCTCAGAAGCAGAGTCCTGTGAGTACCCCACCAGCGCGGCCCCCCAATACTCAGCGGGCGCCTGAACTGTGTTTGGCCGAGCAGATCCCAGCTCTGGTAAAGAGACTTGAGACTTTAAAAAAGACAAAGTTACAGCTGCAGAAACAAATAGACTGTATATACAAGCTAAAGGCAGCAAACCCCAATAACCAGGCTGTACATGACAAGAAATTGAGCTCCCTCGCTGTGCAGCTCGCTGACACTGTGCAGGACATGGAGGACGTATTGGACAAGATGGGACCAGTCGCTGAAACCTTCAGGAATCAGCAAAGATTTGAGGGATATAAGGAAAGACCAAAGTCATCTACATCTACTGCTGAACCCAAGTCTTCAGCCTCACCAGGGGACACCCAGCAGTCCTGTACAAGACAAGAGGACATCCAGCAGTCCTGTGCAAGACCAGTCCTCAGACCAGCCAGCTTCCCTTTTGAGAAAGGAAATTTGTACAGACAAGCAGAAGCAAGCGTCCAGCAACATCAGAGACCTGCAGAGACTCCTCCAGAGGTACCACAAGTCCCAGCAGTCAGCACGGTGAAGCAGGACTATGGACTCCTACCAGAAGGTAACTCTGTAACCGTTGTGCAGTCACCACAAGCCCCTGGGGGCAGTAGAGAGCAGCAGGACTGTGGACTCTTACCTGAAGGCAGCAGTGCAGCAGAGAGTTCACAGGACATGGCTCTGCAGGGCTTGCTGGGCTCTGTAGTGCAGGATCATTCTGCCAGTGACTGCACTGATATGAATGTATGTGATTTATCTGATAATGTGTCTGCAGAGGGGAGCGCTTCACAGTCTGTGTGGGATCTGGGGTCATCTCTGGGGTCAGGTCCACCATTAGTTCAGCCTTCAGAGGCTTGTGACCCCCAGAGTATAGAGGTTGATGGTGGGGAGGGAGCTGTACAGTCTGATGCACAACACTTCCCCCCTTTAGTCACACAAGTATCAGACCCCCCTAGTGCGTCTGGTCAGCAGCCACCACAGCGCCCCCAAGTACAGCAGGAGGGTAGAAGTAGTGGCGCCTCCTCTGGTAATGCCTGGAGTCGTGGATCACCATTCATGTCCAATGTAAACTACACGGGTCAGGCTTTCAAGAGGAGGAACGTGGTCAGGTTCAGACATAGAGGGGCCAAGGAGGAGCTGCCTGACAGGAGGTTTGTGGTCCGTGAACTTCTGTGCCACCAAATGGGCTTCCTGCCATCTAACATCCTGGCAGTGATAAACCTTCCTGACAGGCAGGGCTATGACGTCAGCTTCAAACTCATGTCTGACCTGGACCGCTTCTGGGCCCATGTCACCCGGTTGAGAGATGCTGATGGCTGGAATAAGTTCAGCTTTGTCCCCATCTCCAGACCGGACACAGCAAACGTTACAATAATATTCTGGAACGAGTCTGTCCCCCCCCCAGGATATTGTCGTATGGTTAAAGAGACACTATGACCTAATGTCAGACCTGGCTAAGACCAGGGATGAGGACGGCATATGGACGGGAGGGTGGAAGGTTTTGGTGAAGTTACGGCAGATAAACAACATAACCCAACATTTGCCCAATTCTTTCTTTATTGGCTGGGAGAAAGGGGTTTGCTTCTATGCAGGTCAGCCAAGGAAATGCTTCAAGTGTGGGAAGACCGGTCATATCACGAGTGTGTGCACGCTAGTGAAGTGTAATTTATGTGGGGAGATCGGCCATGTCAGCGCCACCTGCCAGAATATCCGCTGCAACCTCTGTGGTAAGACCGGTCACTCCCACAGGGACTGTCCTGACGCCTGGCATAACATCTGTAAGGACTTCCCTGATGAGGACCTGCTGGAGGGGGCAGAGGACCTGGAGGAGGAGACATTGGTGTCAGGGTCAGCAGTGACACAGCCCGAGCCTCAGCATAACATGGGTGACACTAGAGGTGACGATATGGGTGACAATATTGGTGACACTAGCGGTGACAATATGGGTGACAATATTGGTGACACAGTGCCCGACCAGTCCCAGCCAGGAGCCACTGAGGGGAACAGAGAGGTCACTGAGCAGGTTGTGGCCATGTCTTCTTCTGCCCCAGCATGAATAAACCCGCAGAAGAGACGGAAGAAAGACAAAGCCAGCCGTAAGCCTGAGGAGGGATGGACCACTGTCCAAAAACCCTCCAAAAAGAAAGTAGACCCCGGGTCAGGTGTCATGTCCATCACAAATAGGTACAGTGTCCTATCAGAGTCAGACGCTGAGGAAGAGATGGAGAGAGAGCTAAAGCGAGTGGTAGATGAATTTAATGAAGACCAAGAGGGTGATCCCCCCACAAAAAGGAGACCCCCCACGAGATAAACGTCTGTCCGAATCGGACATGGAAACAGGTGGTCAGCAGGAGGGCTCAGACTCAGATCTGTGATGATGGGGGTGACATCTCTGCTTCTTCTGCTTTCCTTTGTTATGATGGCCGACTTTAGCCTTAAAGTGTTCTCCAGTAATGTGAACAGTGTCAGAGTGAGGAGGACCAGACACGTCGTATATGACCATCTAAAGTCTATTGATGCTGACATCATCTTCTTACAGGAGACACGTTTAAATACTCTAGGACTGTTACGTGAAGTAGAGCGTGAATGGCGGTCTGGTCCATCCTTTTGGTCACTGGCTGTGGAACCAAGTGCCGGGGTCTCTATCCTGTTTACCACCAATGATGTAACTGTACATAGGCTGACAGAGGTATTGATGGGAAGGTGCCTAATGCTGGAAGTTACTATTCGGGGTAGAAGGCTCCGACTCATTAATATCTATGGTTCACAGACAGTGATTGAAAGGTTTAACCTTTATAATGAAGTAAAGCCATATCTCTTCACGTCTGTCCCAGTCATCTTGGCCGGAGATTTTAATGCCTCCAGAACATCTAGTGACAGATCCTCTAATAGACCTCTAACACGAGACTCCAAGGTTTTAAACCAAATCATTCTACAGGCCGGGTTGTCAGATGTGTTTGTGCAGGGGGGTCGGAAGGCAAAGTTTACCTATTTTTGTGGTGGAAGAAGCAGTAGGATAGATTTGGTTCTGGTTAGTCCTACAGAGACCATTGGTGAGAAAGATGAGAAAGTCGTCCCTTATTCTGACCATCTGGCCTTATATTTCTGTTTGGGTGTCACACGGTGCCCTGAGACAGGTAGAGGGTTATGGAGACTGAATTCCAGCCTATTAGAAGATCCTTCTGTGCAGAGGCAGGTTCACTCTCTTATACAGAGTCAGCTAGAGAGGGTGGACTTCTATGATGATATGGCCACCTGGTGGGAGGATGTCAAGGATGAGATCAGAACCCTCTTAAAGAGACTGTCAGTTATAAAGGGGAAGAGTAAGTATGGCCAGTATCTCAAGCTGCGCAAAGAATTGGAGTCACTGTATTCGGCGGGTGGGGACCAACAAAGGATAGACCGGCTGAAATCTGAGATAAGGCAGTATCAGTACAGCAGGTATACCTCCCTGGTTCTTGAACGGGATTATGGGTCCTTAGGGTCTCCTGATCCCTTTGAGAATTGCCGGGAGCGGGTGGCAAATAAATCTGTCACCGGTCTCACTGACTCCCAGGGTGTTTTGCAGGAATCTCGGGAGGGTATCCTGGGGGTGGTGAGATCGTACTATGCTGACTTGTTTCAGAGGAAGGTTTTGGATAGAGACAAGATGACCCAATTCTTGGAGGCAACTCCGCTCCCTGATACTAATGATTTGGACTTTTCTCCTTTGACAGCAGAATTGACGGTGGCAGAGGTGAAAGAGGCCATTGATAAGTTACATGTGAAGAAGGCACCAGGTCCAGATGGGATAACAGCAGAATTCTATAAGACATTCAGAGACCTCTTGGCCCCAATCCATGTGGATTTTTACACAAATTGTCTAGAAAGTCACCTGATGCCTCCATCCATGAGAGTGTCCTCGCTGATTCTGCTGTCTAAAGGTAAAGAGCCGAGTGACATCAAGAACTGGAGGCCGATTGCCCTCTTGAATGTCGACAGGAAAATTCTGGCAAAAATCCTGTTTTCTAGGTTAGTTTGTCTGTCCCCGGCACTGTTGGCAGGCTGTCAGTATGGCACAGTAAAAGGGCGGAACATCTCTGGGGCAGTGATCTCCATAAGGGAGATGTTTGAGAGATGTAAAGCCCTGAGGTGTGGGAGATATGTTGTGAGTCTTGACCAGGCTAAAGCCTTTGACAGAGTAGATCACGAGTATCTATGGGCCACTTTGTCAAAGTACGGTATTCCGGGACAATTCATCGATTGGCTGAAGACTTTGTATTGTGAGGTTGAGAGCTTTCCTCTGATCAATGGTTGGCAGGGTGACACCTTCAGGGTTGAGGCGGGGGTGAGACAAGGTTGCCCACTGAGTCCGCTGCTGTATGTATTCGCCTTAGACCCGTTTCTGAGGTCACTGCAGGAGTGTGGTTTTCAGGGGGTGCCGGTCCCCCACTGCCTGCCCCTGAGTGTTGTTGCCTATGCGGATGATGTGACCGTAGCGATATCTGAGCCTCGTGAGGTGGAGATGTTGTCTGCGGCCATCAGAAGTTATTCGGAGGCCTCAGGGTCTCTGGTCAACCTTGAGAAGAGTCAAGCTCTCTGGGTATCAGATACTGATCCAGATTTTGATCTGCCCCAATTTGTGAGAGCCTCCTCCTATATTAAAATCTTAGGGGACAAATTCGGGAGGGAGGATAACGCCAAACTAAATTGGGAAGAGAAGTTGGAAGCCGGAAATGCAAAGGTTCAGCGATGGAAGAACTGGAGGCTGACCTATAGAGAAAGGGTTAAAATGTTGAAGACTTACCTGGTCCCGTCTTCTTGTACGTCTCTGTTGTTTTTCCTCTGCCAGAATGTTTCTCCGCTCGGCTCTTTAGCCTGTTCTTCCAAATGTTCTGGGGGAACAGGTTGAATCTGATAAAAAGAGGGGTCACCTACCTACAGAGGAGAGAGGGTGGGTTGGATATGCTGAATCCAAGGGTGTTCTTTGACTCCATGTTTCTAAAAGTAAATTTTGGTTGCCTGGACTCAAACAACAGCTCCCTGTGGGTGAATAGTATCAGGGACTGGATATTGCCTTTTGCAGAGTCTTGGGTGTGAGGCGGCAGTCTCAAGAGGGGGAGATGGACGCGTGACTACTAGTGTTGAGCGGCATAGGCCATATTCGAATTCGCGAATATTCGCGGATATATGGACGAATATTCGTTAAATATTCGCGAATATTCGCATATTCTCGTTTTATTTTCGCATATGCGAAAAGTCGCGCATGCGAAAATTAACATACGCGGAAATTCGCATATACAAAAATTAGCATAAGCGTAAATTCGCGTATGCGAAAATTAGCATATGCACATTTTCGCATATGTGAAAATTCGCACATCAGTCTCACACAGTAGTATTAGAGCCTTCTTTACACCACACAAGCTGGAAGCAGAGAGGGGTGATCACTGTGATGTGTTCTGTGAAAAAAAAAAAACCAAAAAAACGAATATTCAGAATTACGAATATAAAGCGCTATATTCGCAAATATTCGCGAATTCGCGAATATGCGATATTCGCGAATAAAATTTGCATTGCGAATATTCGCGAGCAACACTAGTGACTACCTCCCCCCGTACCTGGAATACGGGCTCAGATGTCTGAAGAGATGGCGCATTGAGAATTCTTATATAGAGAGTAAGCCAAGGAAGGATCTATACGTAAGGGTTTGTAGGGCTTTCTTCTGTTCTCCACTTGCCTTGAGGGATTGTGTGACCAGCACTTTACAAGAAAGTCTTAGGTTCCTCAATGGGAAACGACTTCCCGCAAAGTTATTTGACATAGCTTGGCTGTCGCTCCATGGGAGGCTCTTTGTCAGGGGTAATCTAAAATATCTAAGTGTCTCAGATAGGAACTGTCCTCTGGGTTGTCAGCAGGAGGAGACTATGGAGCATTTCATATCTGACTGCAGGGCCGGGAGGAGGATATGGGAAGAAGTGTCCGGTAAGCTGAACATCCCATTACTGCAGTCCCTGACATATCCTGACATCATATATGCTGTACCATCCAGTAACAGGACTGTAGACAGAGAGACTATGTACATAATAATTACTGTAATTAAATATTACCATTGGCACATGAGAACTAGAGTGTCCATACACAATGAGCCATTCCACCACATCACAGCAGTAAGACAGATCATGTCCGAGCTCCAGTGGGTAAAATCATTAGAAATGAGGAGAAACCAAAATAATGGGAAATTATGGAGGAATGTCTCTTTGGTTTAACACGGATGATGTGATGTTATTGTTTTTTTTTTTTTTTCTTTCCCAGCAAATGTGGACTTTTTAAGTTTATTATGACTCTATATATACACTCTAGTTGAGTAGTGATTGTGTGTACAATGCTTGTTATTTTTTGTTTTGTATTGTAAGAATATATTCTTTTTTTGTATTTTTTATGTTTGTTTTCACAATAAAAATTGCCTCCTATATACAAGAATATATCTACTATAATACTGCCCCTATATACAAGAATATAACTACTATAATCCGAGTGAAGAGAGGTGAGTGGCACCAGTGACTGAACTCCCTAAGTAACAACCATTTAAGAACAATTCGTGGAGGTGTAATCTTGGAGCTTCAGGTATACGTAATCCCTGGGGGTGCAGGTATAAATTCGGTAGTCCATAAATATGACAAAAAAGAAGAAAAATGAAGATACCACACTCACCCACTGTATGTACTTGAAGATGTGGATTTATTCAGATCCTTAGAGATGGATCCATAAAGTGGAGGACATGGAGGGGGATGAACGCCAGGACCAGTTTCGCGCCGGACGGCGCTTCCTCTGACTGGGTTACCCAGTCAGAGGAAGCGCCGTCCGGCGCGAAACTGGTCCTGGCGTTCATCCCCCTCCATGTCCTCCACCTTATGGATCCATCTCTAAGGATCTGAATAAATCCACATCTTCAAGTACATACAGTGGGTGAGTGCGGTATCTTCATTTTTCTTCTTTTTTGTCATATAACTACTATAATACTGCTCCTATGTACAAGAATATAACTACTATAATACTGCCTCCTATGTACAAGAATATAACTACTATAATACTGCCTCTATATATAAGAATATAACTACTATAATACTGTTCCTATATACAAGAATATAACAACTATAATACTGCCTCCTATGTACAAGAATATAACTACTTAATACTGCCTCCTATATACAAGAATATACCTACTATAATACTGCCTCCTATATACAAGAATATAACTACTATAATACTGCTCCTATGTACAAGAATATACCTACTATAATACTGCCTCCTATATACAAGAATATAACTACTATAATACTGCTCCTATGTACAAGAATATAACTACTATAATACTGCTCCTATATACAAGAATATAACTACCATAATACTGCTCCTATATACAAGAATATAACTACCATAATACTGCTCCTATATACAAGAATATAACTTCTATAATACTGCTCCTATGTACAAGAATATAACTACTATAATACTGCCCCTATATACAAGAATGTAACTACTATAATACTGCCCCTATATACAAGAATATATCTACTATAATACTGCTCCTATATACAAGAATATAACTACCATAATACTGCTCCTATGTACAAGAATATAATTAATGGTTTGGGATTTCATTGTGGATAACGTCCTTTCTATCAGCTCTGTATATGGCAGTGGTCTTCAACCTGTGGACCTCCAGATGTTGCAAAACTACAACTCCTAGCATGCCCGGACAGCCGTTGGCTGTCCGGGCATGCTGAGAGATGTAGTTTTGCAACATCTGGAGGTCCACAGGTTGAAGACCACTGGTATATGGGATACGTGTTCTCCTCGGGGAGCCCACATGGTTGGCCCTGTACCTGGCAGTTTGGGATTTTCCCATTGGATTATACCACTAGACAAGTGTCTCTCTTCACCTCTCCTCCCCCCTCTGGTGTCAGAGTTTTTACTATTACAGGTGAGGGAGGAGCAGAGACCTCAGGTATCTAGAGAGGAGACTTTGTATCGACAAGGAGCAGTGACCAGGAGGCTGTACATACCTACAGGTAATTCTGGATATCATGGTTATTATGTTATCAATATTGATCCTGTAGCAATGAAATGTTACATTGTATCAGAAATGTGGAAAATGCAGAAGACTCTGGGTGGGGAGGATGGGAGTTGTGGTGTTTTGCATTACCGACCAGGATTTATAATAAATATATATAGTTCATTGAGAAAGGTGGCATGTATCATACAAGGTGAGGGGCTCCAGGGTGCTCTAGGCTGGTAGATGTTACACTTTTTATTTTATTTTATTTTTTTAGCCTATTTTTCTATAGCATAACAAACTTTTTTTATAAATGATTTTTTAAGATAATTATGGACATTTATCAACAGGTTTAGTCAGGTTTTCTTTACAATAATTGTCGCAAAATTGTGGCAACTGCGACTACGCGATTTTTCGTGCGACATTTTGACTGGAAAGCGAGAAAAGCAAGTTTTCCAAAAATTAACTACGTAGTAACAATTTTAAAATGGACTACGGGTAGTCAGGTATTTATTAAGTGCGACAGTCGCAACTGCGCAAAAAAAAAGTCGCAACAGGGTTAAAAATTGACTAAATTTACTCCAGCTCAAACATGGAGCCGAAAAAGCTACTACCAAAGTAAAAAATAGTGTTGGTCGCGAATATTTGCAATGCGAATTTTATTCGCGAATATCGCATATTCGTGAATATTCGCGAATATAGCGCTATATATTCGTAATTACGAATATTCATTTTTTTTTTTTTTTTCACAGTACACATCACAGTGATCTTCCCTCTCTGCTTCCAGCTTGTGTGGTGTAAAGAAGGTTCTAATACTACTGTGTGAGACTGGCGTGCGAATTTTCGCACATGCAAAAATTTGCGTATGCTAAGTTTCGCATATGCGAATTTTCGCTTATGGTATTTTTGTGCACATTTTCGTATATGCAAATGTTCGCATATGCGAAGCGAATATGCGAATTTAGCGAATATATGACGAATATGCGTCCATATATTCGCAAAATATCTTGAATTCGAATATGGCCTATGCTGCTCATTATAGTGTTGAGCGGCATAGGCCATATTCGAATTCGCGAATATTCGCGAATATATGGACGAATATTCGTCATATATTCGCATATTCGTAATATTCGCGTTTTATTTTCACATAAGCGAAAATTAGTGAATGTGAAAATTAACATATGCAAAAATGTGCATATGCAAAATTAACGCATGCGAAAATTCGTATATGCGAAAATGCGCACGGCAGTATTAGAGCCTTCTTTACACCACACAAGCTGGAAGCAGAGAGGGGTGATCACTGTGATGTGTACTGTGAAAAAAACAAAAACAAAAAAAAGAATATTCGTAATTACGAATATATAGTGCTATATGCGATATTCGCGAATAAAATTCGCATTGCGAATATTCCCGAGCAACACTACTGCTCAACACTAGTAAAAAAGGAAAAATTGCTTAATTGAAAGAAAATTAGCAACAGGCTGAAACCCGTTGATAAATAAGTCGCTCATAAGCAAAAAAAAAGTAAGGAAAAAATTACAAAAAAAAAGATACATAAGCAAAGATTGATAAATGTCCCTCAATGTTCTCAGATCCTCAATGCATTTTTATGAACACAGATAACAGTGCGGGTGTTATTAGCCATATACTGTACAAGTCTATAGGGCAGGATGTGTATTATTCAGGAGATTGTTTATTAAAGTTTAGTGGAATATTTGGTTATGAAATTAATAACACAAAACATATTGTCATAACTGGGGAAAACCCAAAACAATGGAGCTTTAATAAAAACAAGGGGGGGGGGGATTTATTGCTGACTAGTGTTGCTCGCGAATATTCGCAATGCTAATTTTATTCGCGAATATCACATATTCGCGAATTCGCGAATATTCGCGAATATAGCGCTATATATTCGTAATTACGAATATTGTTGTATTTTTTATTTTTTTTTCACAGTACACATCACAGTGATCCTCCCTCTCTGCTTCCAGCTTGTGTGGTGTAAAGAAGGCTCTAATACTACTGTGTGAGACTGGTGTGCGAATTTTCGCTTATGCGAAAATAAAATGAGAATATTACGAATATGCGAATATTCGCGAATATATAACGAATATTCGTTCATATATTCGCGAATATTCGCGAATTCGAATATGGCCTATGCCGCTCAACACTATTGCTGAGTTGTTTTGTATGTCATTTTCAAAGTGAATTTATCTTAAGGGTGAAAAATAATGCACTCATGCATACTCTGGACATTCTGCTCTGAATTAAAGGGGTACTCCGGTGGAAAACTTTTATTTATTTATTTATTTTTTTTTTTTTTTTAAATCAACTGGTGCCAGAAAGTTAAACAGATTTGTAAATTAGTTCCGTTAAAAAAAAATCTTAATCCTTTAAGTACTTATTAGCTGCTGAATACTACAGAGGAAATTCTTTTCTGTTTGGAACACAGAGCTCTCTGCTGACATCACGAGTACCGTGCTCTCTGCTGACATCTCTGTCCATTTTAGGAACTGTCCAGAGCAGCATATGTTTGCTATGGGGATTTTCTCCTACTCTGGATAATTCTTAAAATGGACAGCAGAGGTCAGCAGAGAGCACTGTGCTCATGATGTCAGCAGAGAGCTCTGTAGTATTCAGCAGCTAATAGGTACTGGAAGGATTAAGATTTCTTAATAGAAGTAATTTACAAATCTGAATTCAGGTAGAAGACAGACATGGTCGCACATCTACAATCTTGTATAATGATCTGATTGCTTTTCAGTATAATATCAAAAACGAACAGGTTGTTAGTATATACGTTTTGATCAAAAAGTACAAAGCCCACTCGCCACGTCAAGGCCACCTATTTAGAGTGGGTCCCTAACGTCCCTAGCATAAAATGGCATAGCACTGGGCTGCAACCACCACTGGCATGACACCAGTGCCCACAGGGGGAACGACCCACTGGCAGAGCGGCCCCACTGCCACTCAAACCAGTCCATGGGTCGCACCTTTTTTAATTTACAAATCTGTTTAACTTTCTGGCACCAGTTGATTTAGTACCACTTTAAATCCCTATTGGTCCCAAAGGGAGGATAATACTCAGTTCACACATGATTTGATTCTGCCAAAAGAATAAACTTGCTGAGTTGCCCATAGCAACCAATCAGATCACTTCTTTCATTTTTGAAAAATAAAATGAAAGTAGTGATCTGATTGGTTGCTATGGGCAACTGGTCAACTTTTCCTCTGGACAGGTTCTCATAAATCTCCCCCAATTTGTCAATAGGACTTCCGATGAGTATTTCCACAATACAATTCCGCATGAAATAAGCACAGATCCCAGGAGCAATGTTCTCTGTTGGCATGAGCCCAATTGTACTTTATGGGTAGGGTCACAATTGTACTTTATGGGTAGGGTCACAATTGTACTTTATGGGTAGGGTCACAATTGTACTTTATGGGTAGGGTCACAATTGTACTTTATGGGTAGGGTCACAATTGTACTTTATGGGTAGGGTCACAATTGTACTTTTTGGGTAGGGTCACAATTGTACTTTATGGGTAGGGTCACAATTGTACTTTATGGGTAGGGTCACAATTGTACTTTATGGGTAGGGTCACAATTGTACTTTATAGGTAGGGTCACAATTGTACTTTATGGGTAGGGTCACAATTGTACTTTATGGGTAGGGTCACAATTGTACTTTATGGGTAGGGTCACAATTGTACTTTATGGGTAGGGTCACAATTGTACTTTATGGGTAGGGTCACAATTGTACTTTATGGGTAGGGTCACAATTGTACTTTATGGGTAGGGTCACAATTGTACTTTATGGGTCACATGTGCCGTATTTTGCTGTGTATTTGCTGCTGCGTATTTACTACAATGGGTAGAAAAATATGCAGCAAAATTCGGCATGTGGTACCCTACCCTATAACGACGTCACTCATTTTACCACAAAATCTACTGCAAAATAAAAAATATTTTTTTTATGGTAAAATTGAAAAAAAAATGCAATTTGCAATTTTGGCCAGATTTTGTTTTTACGCAGTGCACTTTATGATAAAAAAATATAAAAAATGCCATGATATCTTTATTTTGTAGTTCAATATCATTACATCTTGAAAAGGAAAAGATAGGGGTACTCAATCTACCAATTAGGCAGGCAGTGTTCCCCCACATTATGTAGGCCAGTGGTCTTCAACCTGCGGACCTCCAGATGTTGCAAAACTACAACTCCCAGCATGCCCGCACAGCCAACGGCTGTGCGGGCATGCTGGGAGTTGTAGTTTTGCAACATCTGGAAATCCACAGGTTGAAGATCACTGATGTAGGCAGTGTTCCCCCACAGACATACAGCCTCCAGCCATGTGCAGTGTATGGCTGGAGGCTGTATGCCTGTGTTCTGCCCACTTCAGTGCTCCGACCACCGCTCCGGCTATAGCAGTAGGTCTCGGGTCCGGTGGTCGGAGCACCGAAGATGACGTGCCGCTGGTCACTTACCAAGCTGGCCAGCGCGCGTCTTCCTCCTTCTCTATCCTCCGGTCCTCAGCGCCTTTGTTTCCATGTGCGTGCGCTATGTCCCGGCTGCCCTGCGTTTTTTATCTTAACGCGGGGCCACAGGGAGTTAATAGTGATGGGGGGGAATTGCCCCGTCGCTACAGGACGGGCAAACACCGGCTCTGCTCGGGGCCCTGGGCCAGCTCGGGGCCCCAAGCAATTGCTTGGTTTGCCTGTCCTGTTGTGACCTCCCCCGCCGAACCCCGGAACTGACTCACCGAACCCCTGGGGTTTGATCGAACCCAGGTTAAGAACCACTGCTCTAGGTCCTTCGTCAAGAGCAAATATCCCCAGTCTCCGCTGTACCATCAGGATGGACGGGTAAGCGGTATACAGTACACAGTACCTGAGATTTATTACCATCTATCACGGCCGCCGAGCCGTTGGAACGTGAACGCTATATTCGCCTACTTTGGGGACTTGGAACTGTGTATTTACTCTCTTTGTGGGCTTGTAACTGCGCTACTACTGTACTACAACGCCAGCAAGGAAACAGCGTTAACCTATTGAGACTGTAACAGGAGACTAGCCTTAAGGTACGTTCACACCTGGGGTATATGCAGCGTATTTCACGCTGCGCAAAATTTGCGGCAGCAGCGGGAAATACGCTGTGTATTCCTCACTCACTTTCCGGCGGCAGCCCTATGCGTGCAGTCCGTGCGTACAGTCACGCCGGCACACGGCCCCGCCTCCAAAACTCACTACACGCATAGGGCTGCCGCCGGAAAGCCCTGTGTGTATAGTGAGCGAGGAATACACAGCGATTTCCCGCTACTGACGCAAATTTTGCCCAGCGTGAAATACGCTGAGTATACGCCGTGGGACTATTATAAGCAATCATTTGATCACTTATGCTGTTCAGTGCCATGCAATTGCATGGCATGGAACAGTGAAGTCAGTGCTGGTACAGTATTAGCAGATCCAATATGGCCGACATGGAGTCATTCAGCTGATCAGGAACGCTGTGCTGCAGCAATGTCGGGACTCAGCTGCTCTTACTACTAGTACTACTAGTATTGATCATTCAGACCCTGACTAATCAAAACTTTTGACATGCATTTAGGACAGTGGTTCCCAACCAGTGGTTCTCCAGCTGTTGCAAAACTACAACTCCCAGCATGCCTGGACAGCCTTTGGCTGTCCAGGCATGCTGGGAGTTGTAGTCTTGCAACAGCTGGAGGCCCCATGGTTGGGAAACACTGCTCTAGAACAGGTTACAAGTTTCTTAAAGTGACAGGCACACTTTAAAGCTCCCGAATGGCAGGACAAAGCAATGTGAGTTTACAACCTGCTTTATGGGGAAGAAGATAATCATATCAGTAAACATGACAGATAAATATGAAGAACTGTTTTTATTGATCTGCCTAGAAAGACACAAAGAACAGATTTATCGTCACTGACAGCTCTATAAATTTATTCCCCCCCCCCCGCCCCCCCTGCGTGTTTCTCATGACAAGTCATGTGATTCTTTCATCATCTGACTCAAGGATTTCTATTGGAGGCAAAAAATTTTCTTGATTTGCTTTTTTGTTTTTGCAAAAATGCTAAAAAAAACGCCTCGAATTCTGCACAGCATTTTTGGTGCAAAATAAACGCCACGGTCAGATGTTAGCTAAAAGTCAATGAGGATTTATCAAAAGCCAAACCGACTTGGAGTTTTTCGAAGTTGCGCATGCAGCAAAGCCCCACGAGCGGACATGCTATCTTGATTCTTTAGGTCGGCACGATTACAACAATACCCAAATTTGTATAGTTTTTGTCATGTTTTACTACTTTAAAAAAAAATTCTATACACTTTTGAAATTTTTTTTGGTCCTTTTTGTCAATAACTTTTAGGTTTTAGGTTTAAGCCATTCACCTTGCCATTCAGTATTGTTATATTTGAGTAGTTCGGACAATACCACACTCAGCAATACCAAATATGTTTACATATTTTTATATGGGAAAGGGGGTGATTGAAAATGTTAGTATGGAGCGGTTAATACATGTGTAAAGCCTTTTTTTTTTAAATCTTTTTTTATTACACTTTATTGGTCCCCTTAGGGGACTTTAATGAGAAATCATTGGATTCATCATACAGATAAATGCAAAATTATGTACAATACAGTTAAAGGGGTACTCCGGTGTAAAACTTTTTTTTTAAATGTTTTTATTTTAATAATAAAAATTTACAAAAATACATTGTACAATTCAGATATAACAACGTCACCAATCAAGAAAAGACAAAGACAAAAAGGCCAAATAGCCATGCTTGTTTACATCTGAGAAGTATAATCATTATTAACACCCCACAAACGTTGGGTGGAAATCCCTCTCCGTGACGTATCCTACACCGGGACTACTACCATCATCATCATCACCCACATCAATGTCCCCTATCTTGGCTGTGGATGTTGTATATCTTAACTGGACTGGACTGGGGTGAGGCTGTGCTTGTTGTGTATGTGGACTGGACTGGGGTGAGGCTGTGCTTGTTGTGTATGTGGACTGGACTGGGGTGAGGCTGTGCTTGTTGTGTATGTGGACTGGACTGGGGTGAGGCTGTGCTTGTTGTGTATGGGGACTGGACTGGGGTGAGGCTGTGCTTGTTGTGTATGTGGACTGGACTGGGGTGAGGCTGTGCTTGTTGTGTATGTGGACTGGACTGGGGTGAGGCTGTGCTTGTTGTGTATGTGGACTGGACTGGGGTGAGGTTGTGCTTGTTGTGTATGTGGACTGGAATGCAGTGAGGCTGTGCTTGTTGTGTATGTGGACTGGAATGCGGTGAGGTTGTGCTTGTTGTGTATGTGGACTGGAATGCAGTGAGGCTGTGCTTGTTGTGTATGTGGACCGGACTGGGGTGAGGTTGTGCTTGTTGTGTATGTGGACTGGACTGGGGTGAGGCTGTGCTTGTTGTGTATGTGGACTGGACTGGGGTGAGGCTGTGCTTGTTGTGTATGTGGACTGGACTGGGGTGAGGCTGTGCTTGTTGTGTATGTGGACTGGACTGGGGTGAGGCTGTGCTTGTTGTGTATGTGGACTGGACTGGGGTGAGGCTGTGCTTGTTGTGTATGTGGACTGGACTGGGGTGAGGCTGTGCTTGTTGTGTATGTGGACTGGACTGGGGTGAGGCTGTGCTTGTTGTGTATGTGGACTGGACTGGGGTGAGGCTGTGCTTGTTGTGTATGTGGACTGGACTGGGGTGAGGCTGTGCTTGTTGTGTATGTGGACTGGACTGGGGTGAGGCTGTGCTTGTTGTGTATGTGGACTGGACTGGGGTGAGGCTGTGCTTGTTGTGTATGTGGACTGGACTGGGGTGAGGCTGTGCTTGTTGTGTATGTGGACTGGACTGGGGTGAGGTTGTGCTTGTTGTGTATGTGGACTGGACTGGGGTGAGGCTGTGCTTGTTGTGTATGTGGACTGGGGTGAGGCTGTGCTTGTTGTGTATGTGGACTGGACTGGGGTGAGGTTGTGCTTGTTGTGTATGTGGACTGGACTGGGGTGAGGCTGTGCTTGTTGTGTATGTGGACTGGGGTGAGGCTGTGCTTGTTGTGTATGTGGACTGGACTGGGGTGAGAATGTGCTTGTTGTGTATGTGGACTGGACTGGGGTGAGGTTGTGCTTGTTGTGTATGTGGACTGGACTGGGGTGAGAATGTGCTTGTTGTGTATGTGGACTGGACTGGGGTGAGGCTGTGCTTGTTGTGTATGTGGACTGGGGTGAGGCTGTGCTTGTTGTGTATGTGGACTGGACTGGGGTGAGGTTGTGCTTGTTGTGTATGTGGACTGGACTGGGGTGAGGCTGTGCCTGTTGTGTATGTGGACTGGGGTGAGGCTGTGCTTGTTGTGTATGTGGACTGGACTGGGGTGAGGTTGTGCTTGTTGTGTATGTGGACCGGACTGGGGTGAGGCTGTGCTTGTTGTGTATGTGGACCGGACTGGGGTGAGGCTGTGCTTGTTGTGTATGTGGACCGGACTGGGGTGAGGTTGTGCTTGTTGTGTATGTGGACCGGACTGGGGTGAGGTTGTGCTTGTTGTGTATGTGGACTGGAATGCAGTGAGGCTGTGCTTGTTGTGTATGGGGACCGGACTGGGGTGAGGTTGTGCTTGTTGTGTATGTGGACTGGACTGGGGTGAGGCTGTGCTTGTTGTGTATGTGGACTGGACTGGGGTGAGGCTGTGCTTGTTGTGTATGTGGACTGGACTGGGGTGAGGCTGTGCTTGTTGTGTATGTGGACCGGACTGGGGTGAGGTTGTGCTTGTTGTGTATGTGGACCGGACTGGGGTGAGGTTGTGCTTGTTGTGTATGTGGACTGGACTGGGGTGAGGTTGTGCTTGTTGTGTATGTGGACTGGAATGCAGTGAGGTCGTGCTTGTTGTGTATGTGGACCGGACTGGGGTGAGGCTGTGCTTGTTGTGTATGTGGACCGGACTGGGGTGAGGCTGTGCTTGTTGTGTATGTGGACTGGACTGGGGTGAGGTTGTGCTTGTTGTGTATGTGGACTGGAATGCAGTGAGGTCGTGCTTGTTGTGTATGTGGACCGGACTGGGGTGAGGCTGTGGATGTTAAAGGGGTATTCCGGGATTTTTTATTTGAATATGCTACAGGGGATGTACAGTCAGTGTAGTTCCTAATATAGTGTCCCTGTGTTTCATGGGGGTCTCGCAATTCTTCTTTAATGCCCCAATGTTTGTTTTTAACAGCATACAAAATGACCGTTGTCTTAGGTTTTCCCATGTTGCAATGCAGCTTGAGACATTACATCAATTGTCAGGTGATCAGAGGGAGCCTGTCTTTGCTTCAATGGGTGGAGCAACCGCTGTGTGGGAGGAAGATCATCCTGTTTTTGGAACTGCTGGAGGCACCCTGGTCTTTTGCATTGAAGGAATCACAGGTGTGTTTCAATGGGTGGGGTAGCTGATGTGTCGGAGGGAGAAAAGTAACATCATACTTACAAAGAAGGAATGGTGGGATTTGTAGTTTGAGGGAACAAACTCCAACATGAAATAGCCAGTTATGGTAATTTCACAACATTTAGCCATTTAGCCCAAAGACAAGCGCAGATCCTTCCTAAGTATGTCCATTACTGTCTGCCAGGTACATACTAAAATCACCTTATGGTGGATATGCGTTAGTTTTTAACGTAAATTTGTTTTCCCTTAGTCCTAACAGCAGCACAAGTGGGGGTGTTCTGCCCCTGTGAAACTAGCACGACGGTTGAATTTTTAATTCCGCCCAAAAGAGAAAGAGGAAAGGCGCTCCCTGTGGAGTATAGCCAGCACAAGGGTGGAAAAAAGGAAAAGGAAAATTTCCGTGCTCACCCTGTTGAGTTGTGTAGTGGCATACACAACAATGCTGATCGCGTGTGATTTTAGGATCACAATCCTATAGTCTGCAGGCTTCCTGAAGAATTAAGGAATAGAAAAAGGACTTCAAAGGAAGCAGGATTTTCGGCGCTGACCACGGAGAGATAGACGGAGCCCAGGTAAAGGAATCAAGGTTTAATAGCAACACGTTTCACCATGCATGCGCGGCTTCATCAGGCTCCTTCAGCCTGATGAAGCAGCGCATGCGCGGTAAAACACGTTGCCATTAAACCTTGATTCCTTTACCTGGGCTCTGTCTATCCCTCCGTGGTCAGTGCCGAAAATCCTGGATCCTTTTGAAGTCCTTTTTCTAATTCCGCCCAAGTAATTAAATCTTTAATTAGCCTCCCATATAAGGCCTCCTCCCACAAAATAAAACTAAGGGTGGGAAATTTGTGTGCTGCTGTTAGGACTAAGGGAAAACAAATTTATGTTACAAATTAACGCTTCCCATACGTCCCAACCAGCAGCACAAGTGGGGACTTAGCAAGTAACAACACAAATAGGGAGGGACTATGGAAGAGTGGCACTTAGGATGGATTGTCCAAAGGCCAACTCTTCCAAATGTTTGGCATTAACCCTGTAATGACTAACAAAAATGTTATGGGTGCCCCAGGAGGCAGCAGCACAGATTTGTTCTAAAGGAACAGATTTTCTCTCAGAAAAAAAGAGGTAGATACTGCCCAGGTAGAATGGGCAGTGACAAAGGCAGGAGGAGTCAACTCCTGGGCTACAAAAGCCTCCTGGATTGCCTCTTTAATCCATCTACTCAGAGAGGGTTTAGAGGCTTTAAGACCTTTGTTCTTCTCTGAAAAAGAAACAAGAAGTTGTTCCGATCTTCTGAATTCTTCAGTTTTCTTGAAATGTCCAGAGTATGATCTGCAACTTCCTCAGGAGAGGATGGATTAGGACACAGGACTGGAAGGGATATGACTTGATTAGTGTTGGAGAAATTCGGGACCTTAGGAACAAAGGTAGGCAAATACCTCAACAGGACTCTGTCCTGGAGAAAGAGTGTATAAGGCTCAAAAGCCGAAAGGGCCTGAAGCTCACCAATCCTCTAGGCTGAGGTTATGGCCAGCATAAAATATTTCAGATGTACCCCTTCCAATACATTGGAATGGGTATAATTCATCAGATTCTGGGAAGAAACTTTAAAAACAAAAGCTATCTGCACTTAGAACGCTGGACGCTGGACTGGAAATCGTCAGATGATGCACTTCCGGTCCGCGGCCCCGCACAACGCAGAGGGACCGGAGAGACAAAGGCAGCGCTGCTGCATGGCGAATAAGGTAAGGGCGGTTTTGCCTATAAAAGCAGGGGGGATCGCTGGACCCCCCCCCCCAGCCAAATAGTAGGCGGGGCACAGCGCCACCCGACAAAGCTCCGGCTGTTTCCACAGCTCCGGACTGAAGCCCTGCAGAGCATAGGAGGCAGCCGGAGACAGATATCACAGCCCGGAGCAGCGCAGAGACGCTGCCCAAGCTAGCAGATAAGGCAGCAAACAAAGGCTGCAAAACATACAAAAATGTATATATATATGGAATAAAAAAAACACTAAAAAAGGGGGAAAAGGCTTGCATTGAGGGGGCAGAGCGTGACGTCACACGGGGCGGATAAGTGTTAGTGGATAGGGGATAAGATGTCTTAGCGCCGAGTACCCCTTTAAGGGTCCTTAATCTAGACTGTGGTATCTCGCGTCTTCACTGAGGGGCTAGAATTGCAGGAGCTTGGCGGTCAGAATTAAAGGAGTACTCCACTGGTTAGTGTCCAGAACATTTTGTTCCAAAAGCTGTGCGTGTGCGCGCAGTGTGCATGCGAAGATTGCAAAAAGCATCAATTAAAGGGACAGTGATCAAATATCCATTCTTCTGATACAAAAGCTGTAACATTCCAAACTATATCAAGGCAACCGCGTTTTATTGGAAATAAAATAAAAGGCTGGTTCTCAAGGGCGGTAAGGGTAAAAGATTAATAATGAATTAATTAATAGAAGTTTCAGTAAAGTGGTTTATGTCATGGAATCCTAGTGTCCAGAGGTCTCATCCCTGCACCTTGCACACAGGAACAGCTACCTTGACAAAAAGATAGTAGTTGGGTCAACACCGGGTTAGCTACACCGATCTGCCACGGTAAGGGGCAACACTCTCAGCTAGCCTATATACTACAAGCAGTAAGACAATGGAGAACAAATTCAGGATGGGCCTGGATGTCTTTCCTGAAAAATCTGATATTACAAGTTATGGGCACCTGATTCTGGAGGTAGGACGTCATCCTCTGGATCAATGCAGTAAGGCAGAGTTTTCCAACCAGTGTGCCTCCAGCTGTTGCAAAACTACAACATCCAGGATGCCCGAACAGCCTTCGGCTGTCCGGGCATGCTGGAAGTTGTAGCTTTGCAACAGCTGGAGGCACACTGGTTGGGAAATACTGCAGGAGAGTTATATGGTGGAGCTGTTTGACCTGTAATTACTGAGAATCCCTCTCACCTACTCCTGTTTATCATCTCAAGGGGATGGGACTGAACCTTCCTTACGTCAAACACTGAAATGCAAAGCGCATATCAAAGAAAAGAATTCGCAAAGGTCGGAGTTCAAAAGGTGGGTATGCTCCTTTCTTACATAAACTCTTTCTTGATAAGAAAGAAGGAATCCGGCAGTCGCAATAAAAATGTCAAAATGCTCAACTGGTCTTCGCAACATGTTGGATGGTTAGATCTTTATGGTAGCATTAACGCTTTCTTACTCGCTACAAAGGATTGATTGAAATATACATACATAAGCAATGAACAATGAAAAGTACAAGACAAAGTAAAATAGTATTATTAAAAATATAAAATATTGATCTGAAAATATAGTCGTATAATCGTCCTGTATAATCGGATCAGTTAGAAGAAGATTATTTATGTACAGGCTATGGGGGAGATTGCCCGTAGCAACCAATCAGGTCACTTCTTTCATTTTGCAGAGGCCTTTTGAAAAATGAAAGAAGCAATCTGATTGGTTGCTATGGGCAACTGCACCCCTCTTCCTCTATAAAGGTATTGTTAAAAGGTGCAGTTACCGGCCTGAACAGGAAACGTAGTCTGGTGGGTAGTAACTGGGGATGTTGCACCTGAGGCAGGCTGGGCCTTGTAGTGCGTCACAGCCTTGTGATTGTAACGAATGGCACAAGGTGTGTGCAGGGCTCCTGCGAGGGGGGCTGAACAGCCAAGAGTTAAATGGGGAGATTTATCAAAATCTGTGTAGAGAAGGAGTGGGGCAGTTGCCCATAACAACCAATCAGATCGCTTCTTTCATTTTTAAAAAGGCCTCTGAAAAAGAAAAGAATCTGGTTGCTATGGGCAACTGCATCACTCCTTCTCTACACAGGTTTTGTTAAATCTCCCCAAAAGAGTTCAAAGCCAATGGCCCAGATTTATCAAACTGCGCGAGAGTAAAAAAAAAAAAATAGAGGGGGAGATTTATCAAAACCAGTGCAGAGGAAAGGTTGACCAGTTGCCCATAGCAACCAATCAGATCGCTACTTTCATTTTGCAGAGGCCTTTTCATAAATGAAAGAAGCGATCTGATTGGTTGCTATTGGAAACTGGTCAACTTTTCCTCTATAGAGGTTTTGATAAATGTTCCCCAGCATCCAATCACAGCTCAGCTTTCACTTTACCAGAGCTCATTAGCTGAACTGTGATTGGTTGCTGTGGGAAAATCTCTCTATTTTTTTTCTCTCAGATAGTTTGATAAATCTATGCGTTGAACAGCAGTTTCCTATCGCAGTATGCATGTCTGAACAGAGATGTGGCGGGGTAACCACAAAATACTGGTCCCGGCCTGAAACTCATGTAGGTCCCAGAAAAGCAGGTCCCAAAGATGCTTGTGCAACTTCCTCTCACAGACTAACACTGACTCAGGACCTTTATTTTGAAGGCTGCAAATCTTAAAGAGAGGAGTCTCTTTTCTCTCTGTAGTGAATGCCTCAGCCAGGGGTAGGCCACTACACAGGATTTTCCCACACTGCCCCACAGCTTACACTGCTCAGTACTGCTGTATATTGTCCTGCTGCTTCTGATGGTGTACTATAGAGATATAGAAGAGCAGGAGCTCCTTTTGAGTGTGTGCAGTGTATGGAGCAAGAAAATTGTATATAATACAGTGGTGATGGTCACTGGGATGGTGGAGTTTTTTTTACGGCACATAGAGCTTCACAACTATGATGAAATCCAGTTCCAAAAGTCTCAGGATAAAACTATAATATTCGGGATAATCCCCATTGTCAAGTTCAATTGACGCAATATTATCTCCTTGGTTTAAATGGCTAAGAACACGCCAACTTTGACATTTACCCGATGGTGTACTGTTTTGATTTTATATATCTACAGAGTATGGAGACATCATAGCAGCTAGTCTACACCCACTAACTGATGGAAACTAACATATAAAAGGTAAGTAATGGCCAGAAATAGGGCTACTCATGTCACACACCTGACAGCTTATCCTGTAAGTTTGTTGAAAGGTCAGTGACTATTTAGAGTGTGTTCCAGTCATTTAGCAAAACATTTAATATGTCACAGAAACATGTCAAAAGTTTTGATCAGCCGGGTTTTGACACCCCCACTGATCAATAGATAGAGCCAAGTAGAACGCTTCACTCCCTGGCTGCCTGTGATCTCTGGCCAGTTGTAGAGAAAGGCGCCATTATAAGTCTAAAGGGCTGTCTCCTGCAATGGGACAAAGATTGTGTGCGCTTCACCTATCTAGTGATTGGAGGGGGTTCTCAGGGCTGAGACCAGGGCTCAAGTCCTGCAGGAACTCATGGGAACGGAGTTCCTGCACTTTCTCCACAGCAGGAACGCAGTTCCCATTAGCAGGAGTCCTGCAGGACTAGCCCTTAAAGGGTTACTCCGCCCCTAGACATGTTATCCCCTATCCATAGGATAGGGTCTCGGCTGTGGCACTCCAGACATCCGGTACACGGAGCGAACTTCGCTCCGTGCCGGATGACTGGTGATGCAGGGCAGAGGCTCGTGACGTCACAGTAATGCCCCCTCAATGCAAGTCTATGAGAGGGAACGCGCGGGCCATCACGCCCCCTCCCATAGACTTGCATTGAGGGGGCATTACTGTGACATGATGAGCCTTTCTCGCTGCACCAAACGCTCTAAATGAACACCGGGAGCAGCAGGGAGAACGTGGGGGTCCCCAGCGACGGGACCCCCGGGATCAGACATCTTATCCCCTATCCTTTGAGGGTATAAGATGTCTAGTACCCCTTTAAGTGAAAATCCCTGGCTGAGACCCTGACCAACCAAAACTTTGGACGTGTCTCTGTGACATGAGAACACAAATTCTACAATCAGGACCTCAACAACCACTTTGTCCACACAGAAAGACAAAAGTTTAAACAACTGAAAAGCTATGTAAATATGGGTATCATTTCAATCCTATTGACCCACAGAATGACGAATCTGTGTTAGTTTTACTGTGAAGTGCACTGTGTAAAAACCCTCAAAGGTTGCAAAGTTGTATTTTATTCAATTCCCCCCCCCACAAAATATATATTTTTTGTTTTGCCGTGCATTTTGTGGTAAGATGGAAGGTGACATTACAAAGTACAATTGGTAGCGCTAAAACATTACTCATATGGGTCTGTGGATCAAAAAATGTTCTGACTCTTAAAAGGCGAGGAGGATAAATCTAGAACACAAACATGAAAATTGACTGTGTCCTGAAGGGGTTATTTACATCAGACTGAATTGGAACTTGATGTTACCTTGTATCTTAAATATCCGTCTTCTCTATGTAAATTTGTTCTTGCCTTTTTGTAGCTGAAGTTTTGTTTTTTTGTCCTTTAGTTATTGCAGTTGTTTGCACCATTTTACTTTATTGTCAACGAGAAAGTTCATCTGGTGAGAAACTTCAGCCATGACTGCGGGAAAACACAGCGTTGGTGAGTCTGAAAGAGGGGGCGCTACCCTGTCCACAAATCATAACACCGCTCAACATTAGATGTGCTAAGAAGCTTTCCTGTCCCTCCAAAGTCAGCTGTTGTCTTCCTTTATCAGCCAGTTATGTATAGCCAGTCTTGTAGCTCAGACATTGTATCACAGCTATGACAGCCATTGTTATCAGCTCTGGAGCCATCATTGTCCAAATTACCCCCTTCACACACACTATTCATATAAAACGGAACGCTATTGATTACAAATGCATGAACATAAAGAAAGATAAAAAAAGAGGAATAAAAGATTAAACTTATGCAGAAGTGCTATGTAAAAAATACACATTGCAAACCACCATTGTATGCAGGAGTACTACAACTCCCATTACAAATAGATTTCCGTTTTTCTAATAGTAACCTTGCATTAGGCAAGTCTTCAGATCCTATCACGTTTTATGTTGCAGCCTTGTGCTAAAATCTTCTCTGCAGATCCTCCTAAGCTCCGTCAGGTTGGATGGGGATTGTCAGTGGAAGCCATTTTCAGGTCTCTCCAGAGATGTTCCATTTGGGTTTAAGGCAGGGATCTGGTTGGGCCACTCAATGACTTTCACACAGTTTTCTCTAAGACGCTCCTGTGTTGTCTTGGCTGTGTGCTTAGGGTCATTGTTTTGTTGGAAGGGGAACCTTCTGCCTAGTCTGACGTCCAGAGCGCTCTGGATCAGGTTTTCATTAAGAATATCTCTGTAATTAATGGGGTACTGCACCCCTAGCCATCTTATCCCCTATCCAAGATGTCTGATTGCGGGGGTCCTGCCGCTGGGGACCTCCCGCGATCTCTCCTGCGGAACCGCAGTCATCTGGTGCACGGAGCGAACTTCCCCCTCCAATTGACTTGCATTGAGAGGGCATGGACGTGATGTCACAAGCCTCCAGCACTGTACCTGACACTCTAAATGAACATTGGGTGCAGCAGGGAGATCGCGGGGGTCCCCAGTGACGGGACCTCCGCGATCAGACATCTTATACTCTATCCTTTGGATAGGGGATAAGATGTCTAGAGGCGGAGTACCCCTTTAACTCCATTTAGCTTTGCCTCAAGTCTGACCAGTCTCTCTCTGTCCCAGTCACAGAAACACACCCCAACAGCATGATGCTGCCCCCACCATGCTTCAATGTAGAGAGGCCACTTTCTGGCCACTCTCCTTAAATGTCCCAGTGCAACTGTTCCTGCTACTATCCTAAGAAACTGCAGAACAAGTTGCAAAAAAAGGTTGATTTTGGGAGAGTAGTGGGTCCTTTTCAATCCCTGCCATACTTAAACATGAAGATTTCCCCATTGAGAGTTGTTCTGAAGAAGTAGGTCGGTAACTTCTAACTTTTTCACCATCTGTCCCACCACAAAGGCGAGTCTGTCAATGACAGATGTGTCCTCTGACTGGGTTCTGACACTCTTGCCGGTTCGTGACTGTTACCACCTCCTGTTTCCCCCACATTGCAATGGTTTTCCGCTTGCCAATGGAGACATTAGAGAAACTCTCTGGTTTGATGGTTTTTGTGCAGGAAAAATGGCACCCTTAAGTAGTGGTTCTGCTGGTCATTGCTAGCAGTGTTATGCCAATGGACAGAGTTTACTCTCCTCTCCAGTCCTTGGCTATATGGAGAGAAAAGTCACTGGATCACAACATTTGCCTGAAAAAGTCCCTTAGGGCAGATCTTGAGGTGTGGAGAACCTTCCTCAGGGACTATAATGGTCATATGTGCTGCAGGTTTGCTGAGTGTAGCAATGTTGAGTTTTCCGTATTCACCGATGTTTCTGGGTCATTTCTGGGTTTTGGAGAGGGGGGGGGGGGGGGGTTGGCAGGAGTGCTGCGCTTTTGCTTTGCCGAAGTACTGGCTGGACTTTGGTTTTTGTGTGAACCTTATGTTGCTGGAACTGTTCCCTACTGTGGTTTCTGTTGACATCTGGCGCCATGTATTTAGAGACAAGCACATTTGTTTTTGGTCCGATAACCTTGGGGTGGGTCACTGCATAAACAGCCTGACCTCGTCCTTCCAACCTGTTATTTGCCTGCTTTGCCATTTGGTGTTGCATTGTTTACTGTTTAATATTTATATTCATTCTCATCTGGACGTTCACTAGAGGGAAATCTGCGGTCTCTGGTTGTTGCAAGTGCTTCCGGAGGTGGTGGATATTAGCAGGAGTGTTGGTCCTCTACACAGGAGGAAGCAATTTGCCCTTCCTGAGCATTAATGACATTAATTGGAATGTTTTATTTTATCCTTATAATCCACAAGATAGGCAGAAGTCCAGTACAGTCTATGCTAAACAGATCTCTACTGGATCGCTGCGTCTGCAGCTGGAGGACGCCACCTGAGCTGTATGGGCAGCAGGCAGCCCGTACAGCTCAGGTGTGGGGGAAAAGTGGTGCTCCCAAAGGAAACGCAGGGATATAACAACTCTCAATGTGTATGTTTTCTACTGAGGAAGGGGTCGGAGGACTGTTGTTCCCAGTGCCCCGAAACGCGTTTAGAAGTCTGGCATTGTTCACACAGTTTGCTTTTAGTGTCCGTTTGCTAACCTATAGGTCTTGGCAACAGAAGAGTTAATTCAAGTCATAATCCACCCTGCCTGGCCGCAATTTTACCTTGAACCATCCTTCGCAGCCTACACCTCTCGCAGCACAAGCCTCCACGTGGGACGCCGGTCTTGGATCATCCACCGCTCCCAAACGCATCTCTGCCGCCAGACCCACCGCCGCTCCCGTGCAGACTGACACTCTTGCCGGAGTGTCAGACCAGTTCCATCTTCAGCGAGCCGGGAAGCTGGTGTGATCATCGCTCCATGCTCCCCTGCCGTGGGAGCCAGCAGTACGGAACAACACACTGCGCCCCCCTGCCATCGGGGCTGCTAGGGAGACGGACGAATCTAGTGTTTTCCCACCATCGGAGCGCGAGAGGAGTGTAAGGCTGCGATCCACGTCAAAGATCTATCAAGCCGCCAGAAGCAGTGGTAGGATACTCTAATTATATTTGGACATTGATTCTATGTCACAAGCATAAACTGAACTCTCATTAATTGCATTATACTCTATTTTTGCTCGTGAATCAACAGACCTTTCTGCATTTATATCGGAACACCAGTACACAGTATTACCAATTTTTTTTACTATATGTCAATATTTTTCATTTATTTATTTTTCTGATATCCCACTAGGGCCCAGTGGGACTATCACTAGGCAATGCCAGTCTAATGTGTTAATCTGTTATTCATTTTTATCTTTATGATTAAAATTATTTTTAGGATCAACACTGTTATACTTCAATTTATTTCCACCCTCATCATTATGCACCATATGGTGAGGCCCTAGAGGTATAAGCTATTTTTTGCAATTTAATGATATTTTGGTTGCCGGTGGGGTCCGGCTATAGCTTAAAATTACCTCGTACCTCGGTCCTTCTGTTGTGAGCTGCACCTATTTATTTTATGAACTGCGCCTTTTTGTGAAAAGGCGCAAAAAAGGCGCAAAGCCACTGAAAAGTCTCTAAAACGACACCAGCCCAGACTTAGCTTAGCTTTTTGGTGTATGTGAAGAGTGAAATTTCAGAAAATGTGACCTGCACAAAATGTATCAAATGCTCTGTGACCATTTAATAAATGTGGTGCTCCTACACATTACCAGCACCCAAAAAAAGGTGTAGGAAAATGCTTTACTTACAGCTACAATGATAAATGCTTCACTTACACCTACAATGATAAATGCTTCACTTACACCTACAATGATAAATGCTTCACTTACACCTACAATGATAAATGCTTCACTTACACCTACAATGATAAATGCTTCACTTACACCTACAATGATAAATGCTTCACTTACACCTACAATGATAAATGCCGGCCTATATATCTATCTTGTGTGATAATGTCTGCTGAGCCAATGTATCTAAGCCTATCATGTGTGATACAGCTTATGGTATTCCTTAGTTGATCTGCTCTTTGTTGCAGGATGGATGATTTTGGAGCTGTTAACCTCTGTGATTATATTTCTTGTCATTTCTACATATTTGAGCTCGGATGATTATACAGTAAGGTAAAAGTTGTTTATTATCTGATTGTTACAACTTTTTTTTAAAGCTGGTGGGGGAGGGGGATTATTTTAAAGATCACTAATGATGAAAATTTGTCACAGCCCCGCCCCTATATGACATCACTGATATTATATAATAGTAATATAATGACATTGTGAGCACAGCCCCGCCCCCTGTATGATATCACTGATATTATATAATAGTAAAATGATGACATTGTGACCACAGTCCCGCCCCCTGTATGACTTCACTGATATTATATAATAGTAATATAATGACATTGTGAGTAAAGCCCCGCTTCCCTGTATGACATCACTTATATAATAGTAATATGATGACATTGTGATCAAAGCCCGCCCCCTGTATGACATCACTGATATCATATAATACTAATATAATGACATTGTGGCACCCGTACGCTTTGCTGCTAGTATAAATGCTGCAGATTTTTCATTTGACCTAAAGTCACAGAATAAAAATGAAAGGTATAACAGAAGAATGTTGTATTCAGGTCCATGTATCTATTTGCATTGTGTTGCCAGTTCCTCCAGCCCTCCATATGAGCACATCCGAGTAGCATGCACGCCAGGATACGTCGCCTCCAAAGCAGCCAAAATAATCTCTAAGTGAGTATGTAAAGTGCCACCACCTGTCATACAGCTGCCTGCCTGATTTAACCCATTAAACAGGCATGTTTGCACATGTTTTGCTGGAGGATGATCGATCCCAGGGCTGGATTATACAGTACAAGGTGGGCCATTTATATGGATACCCCTTAATAAAATGGGAATGGTTGGTGATAGTAACTTCCTGTTTGTGGCACATTAGCATATGTGAGGGGCGAAACTTTTCAAGATGGGTGGTGACCATGGCGGCCATTTTGAAGTCGGCCATTTTGAATCCAACTTTTCTTTTTTCAATAGGAAGAGGGTCATGTGACACATCAAACTTATTGGGAATTTCCCAAGAAAAGCAATGATGTACTTGGTTTTAATGTAACTTTATTCTTTCATGAGTTATTTACAAGTTTCTGACCACTTATAAAATGTGTTCAATGTGCTGCCCATTGTGTTGGATTGTCAATGCAACCCTCTTCTCTATATACTGCTATATACTACTATATACACAGCAGGAGAAATGCTAGCACAGGCTTCCAGTATCCGTATACACTGCTATATACTACTATATACACCGCAGGAGAAATGCTAGCACAGGCTTCCAGTATCCGCATACACTGCTATATACTACTATATACACTGCAGGAGAAATGCTAGCACAGGCTTCCAGTATCCGTATACACTGCTATATACTACTATATACACCGCAGGAGAAATGCTAGCACAGGCTTACAGTATCCGTATACACTGCTATATACTACTATATACACCGCAGGAGAAATGCTAGCACAGGCTTCCAGTATCCGTATACACTGCTATATACTACTATATACACCGCAGGAGAAATGCTAGCACAGGCTTCCAGTATCCGCATACACTGCTATATACTACTATATACACCGCAGGAGAAATGCTAGCACAGGCTTCCAGTATCCGTATACACTGCTATATACTACTATATACACCGCAGGAGAAATGCTAGCACAGGCTTCCAGTATCCGTATACACTGCTATATACTACTATATACACCGCAGGAGAAATGCTAGCACAGGCTTCCAGTATCCGTATACACTGCTATATACTACTATATACACCGCAGGAGAAATGCTAGCACAGGCTTCCAGTATCCGTATACACTGCTATATACACTGCTATATACACCGCAGGAGAAATGCTAGCACAGGCTTCCAGTATCCGTATACACTGCTATATACTACTATATACACCGCAGGAGAAATGCTAGCACAGGCTTCCAGTATCCGTATACACTGCTATATACTACTATATACACCGCAGGAGAAATGCTAGCACAGGCTTCCAGTATCCGTATACACTGCTATATACTACTATATACACCGCAGGAGAAATGCTAGCACAGGCTTCCAGTATCCGTAGTTTCAGGTGCTGCAGAATGGGCATAACAAAAATTGGAACAGGACCCTCAGTTTACGCAGAAGATTTTGTTCAGCGATGAGGAAACTTTTATGTGAATGGTGAAGTTAACAAACAAAACCACCGCTATTGGTCTGACACTAACCCACACTGGATAGATCCCTCCAAGACTGTGGGAACACAAAAATTGATGGTATGGTGTGGTATATGGGGTACAAAGATAGTGGGGCCATTCTTCATCAATGGAAACCTCAAGGCCACTGGATATGTGAAATTGCTCCATGATGATGTGTTTCCCTCTTTATGCACTGAAGCTGCACGTTCCCTGAGTTTTCCAGCAAGATGGTGACCACCACATTATGGGTGTCAGGTCCGAGCATTCCTAGATGAACAGTTTCCTGGAAAGTGGATTGGTCGTCGTGGGCCAGTTGAATGGCCCCCAAGGTCTCTCGATCTGACCCCCTTAGACTTTTATCTTTGGGGTCATCTGAAGGCAATTGTCTATGCTGTGAAGATACGAGATGTGCAACACCTGAAACTACAGATACTGGAAGCCTGTGCTAGCATTTCTCCTGCGGTGTATATAGTAGTGTATAGCGGTGTATACGGATACTGGAAGCCTGTGCTAGCATTTCTCCTGCGGTGTATATAGTAGTATATAGCAGTGTATACAGATACTGGAAGCCTGTGCTAGCATTTCTCCTGCCGTGTATATAGTAGTATATAGCAGTGTATACGGATACTGGAAGCCTGTGCTAGCATTTCTCCTGCGGTGTATATAGTAGTATATAGCAGTGTATACGGATACTGGAAGCCTGTGCTAGCATTTCTCCTGCGGTGTATATAGTAGTATATAGCAGTGTATACGGATACTGGAAGCCTGTGCTAGCATTTCTCCTGCGGTGTATATAGTAGTATATAGCAGTGTATACGGATACTGGAAGCCTGTGCTAGCATTTCTCCTGCGGTGTTGCTATCAGTGTGTGAAGAGTGGGAGAGGAGGGTTACATTGACAATCCAACACAATGGGCAGCACATTGAATACATTATTAAAAAAGAAATAAATAAAATAAGAGTCTGGTCAATAAGGTAAAAAATAGGTCTGTTCTTAAGGGGTTAATATGAGGCAGAATTCCGCAAGCCATGTGAATAGACCCTAAGTCTTGGTGCAATGTAGCAATGTCCAAGTCAGGGGTAGACTTATAAAATAGGGTGGATGGGACAGTCAGTCCCGGGTGCTACTGACCTGGGGGATGCCAAGTTCCCTTAAGTCACCTGACCCAAGTGCCTAATGTGGGCGGTTTTGATGACGTTATATTCCGGAATTCATTTATTCAGGATACACAGGACACTTGTCCCGAATCTCCAGGTCAGCGAGCTTTAACTAAGGTGTAAGCCACCGCATGGAGACAGCTTCAGGCAGCGGCTTACACCAAGAGGGGAGGATGACCTCTGCCCTAGCGCAGGCCGTGATGTCACAAACCTTAACTGCCTGGAACAGAGCAGAGGAGGGAGGAGGCGGTCTGGCTGCTCTGCACAGAAGAGAAGGTAAGTATGTATGTGTTTTTTTGTTTTTATTATATTTACTCTATTTACTACTGGAGGGGATAACTGCCTTCTATAGGTGAGGAGGTTACTGCCTTCTATAGGTGAGGGGATTACTGCCTTCTAAGTAGGGCTGGGCGGTATACCAGTTCATACCGAAATTTTTGTGCTGCACGATATATTTTTTTATCTCATACCGCAATACCGGTTTGGCCCCTCCCCTTGGGGAATGAATGAATTATCAGCCCAGCACTACTATCAGCCCCCCCCCCCAATTAATTATCAGCCCAGCGCTATCAGCCCCCCCCCAATTAATTATCAGCCCAGCGCTACTATCAGCCCCCCCCCAATCAATTATCAGCCCAGCGCTACTATCAGCCCCCCCCCAATTAATTATCAGCCCAGCGCTACTATCAGCCCCCCCCCCAATCAATTATCAGCCCAGCGCTACTATCAGCCCCCCCCCAATTAATTATCAGCCCAGCGCTACTATCAGCCCCCCCCCCAATTAATTATCAACCCAGCGCTACTACTCACACATATCATCCGCAAGCGCTGCCCTCCTCGTCCTCCTGTTTGTTGAGG
Source organism: Hyla sarda (assembly GCF_029499605.1). Taxonomy (NCBI): domain Eukaryota; kingdom Metazoa; phylum Chordata; class Amphibia; order Anura; family Hylidae; genus Hyla; species Hyla sarda. The sequence continues at coordinate 114,149,332 of NC_079198.1, read as the reverse complement.
CCGCCGGCGCTGACACTCTATACCAGTGGTCTTCAACCTCCAGATGTTGGCTGTCCGGGCATGCTGGGAGTTGTAGTTTTGCAACATCTGGAGGTCCGCAGATTGCAATCCACTGCTCTATACTGTATCCCTATACTCGGGCTGCAAAAGGTAAACAAAATAAACTTTAACTCACCTTCCCCGTCGGTCCGGGTCAGCTTCCCAGGGAATGGAACGTTGGACAGCCGTCAGCCTATCCCCGCCCGCAGCGATGTTCCGCCTCGGCCGGTGATAGGCTGAGCGCACTGTCATGTAAGAAGCCGGCTGACAGCTCTCCGACGTTCAAGTCCCCAGCGTAAGGCTGACGTCGTAACATGCGTTAGTATAGAGTGTCAGCGCCGGCGGCCGCAACAAACAGGAGGACCAGGAGGGCAGCGCTTGCGGGTGACGTGAGTAATACCCCGATGGGGACAGCGCTGGGCTGATAATTTTTAGGGGGGAATACCGTTATATACCGTGAAACCGCCAAAGGTTACAAAAATACCGCAATACACATGTTTGGCCATACCGCCCAGCCCTACTCCTAAGTGTGTGTGTGTGTGGGGGGGAATTCTTGCCTTCTAAGCGCGGATGACTTCCCCCTGGATAATGAGTGCGGTTTGGATGACATTATAGTCTGATAATTATTAAATGGGTATTCCAGTTAAAAACCTTTTTTTTTTTTTATCATATCAACTGGCTCCAGAAAGTTAAACAGATTTGTAAATTATAAAAATAGAATATTAGTCCTCAGCTCAATATCAAAAAGATTAATACACCACTAAGGAAGGGGCACTACTAATCTGCTTTGAACCCCGAAACGCGTTTGGTGACTGTGATTGAGCCTTTTATATTGGTCTAGTTCACACTACAGCTGCGGTTATACAAGCACTGATTGGACAGTTCCTCTCTGGAGAGATCTCACCTACTATTCATTTATTATATGAATCCATCTGCTGAACCGGTGCAGAGCCCTCCATCATTGGATTAATATTTCTATCTGCATGCATCATTGTTATCCAACGTCATCTAGTACCAACTAACCTCCCGCACAAGGTCAGCTGACCTGCCATCAGCTGACCTGCTACGTCAGACGCAAAGAGTTAACTCGCCGGTGAGAGCGGCTGGATATTCTGCGACCAACACTCCGCCCCGGCTAGATTACACCTGACGCCAAGGGACAGCTCGCCGGTGAGAACGGCTGTATATCCTGCGACCATCACGCCGCCCCGGCTAGAGCGGATCTGTCCATCGTCCATCTGTCCACCAGCAGTGCGGTGAGTGGCACAATCGTGCCAGTGATTATATCTTTATTTGTCGGCCATTTGGCTGTGGAGTGGAGAAACCGGTAACAGCGATCCAATTCTAATACCCACTATACAAATTGATTCATATGTTATAATCATATACAGCATACGATTTTTTTGCAGGACATTGTTTCAGGCCAATTGTAGGATCCACCCTACAGGACACAACTCCATCATCCATAGGACTGTCACTTTTATTATTTACAGGACTTTTTGCATTTTTTATTATTATTTTTTCTACCAAACCATTTCCTTTCCAGGAGGAACGTTTTTATTTTTATTTTATTTTTGTGCACACCGAATTTATTACCATTCTGATCAGAGTAACACTGTATGTCACATCATCACCCAGTGTATCATTATACGGCTGTCAGCCATAATAGATACATTTGTTATTAAGAATATCATTCGCTCTGTAGTGTAATAACTTGTTGCATTTTTTATATTTATTACTTTTTAACCAATTGTGCGCCACCGTAGGGCCCTGCGGGAATGCACTATTTAATATCTATTAAATACCATTTATATACCAATTTTGTTTTTTCTCTATTATTGATACCAGACATCCCCCATTAATCTTTCTGATATTGAGCTGAGGACTAATCTATTTTTATCATTTTTCTATATCTCTCTGTGGGGGAGAGCTTTTAGTTAACCTCGCTCATTTTTTGTGGTTGAGCTACACATATCTGTATTCCCAGATTTGTAAATTACTTCTATTAAAAAAATCTTAATCCTTCCAGTACTTATCAGCTGCTGGAGTTGAGTTGTTCTTTTCTTTCTGACAACAGTGCTCTCTGCTGACAGATGGAGTCAGCTAGTCAAACTGGTTGGGTCATTTTTGAACTGTATATCTGTTTTTGTTGTTGTACTTAAAACTGTAGCAGCACGCGGTTCTGATAAGGTCAGAAAGTAACCCCACCGGAGTCACCAGCTGACTCTGTCTGGCTTATTGAAATGAATGGGGTCTGGCGGGGATACAACAGCAGCCGGTTTTCAAATTCTCTCTCCGGATATGGCGGCCATATACCCCAAACGTAACGTGAATGCAGCCTTACTTAGGACAGCCCAGTGGGGTCACTATCCCTCCTCCTGTGTTCACAGATTGTGTTACCCCTGTGGTTCTTCGAAATTGCTGTAAATCCGTGATATTTTGCTGAATTTCGACTGGTTGGCAACCTGTGAACAGGAGGACGAAAAGTGGCCCCACTGGCACAAGCTTTTATGAGGGAAGGGTTTAATGGGGAGAGGTTCTTTTTTTTTTATTTTTTTTTACACTTTGTACTTTTTGTTATAGCTCCCATAGGATATGTGCAGACTGCAGAGCATTGCACCCCAGGGTCTGTGGAAGAAACATACCTTAGACACATCTGCACATACCCCCCATGTTTATAGCAGTGTGTGTGTACATTCCTATACAGGTGGGGGTATGTACAGCACCCTTGTCTGTAGTCAGGGGCGGACACAGACAGCAGAGGGCCCCTGTGCAAGGAATGTGCCTGCCCCCCCCCCCATATGTCTATTGTTCAGTAACCCCCCCCCCCTACTGCTATTAACCCCCCCGCTCTCATTACCCCCCCTGCTCCTTGCATTCACCTCATCCTGCCCCTCCTTCCATTCACCCTCCACTTCTATTACCCCCCCTCATGCTTCCATTCCCCCCCCCCGCTCTTTCTTCCATTCACCCCTCCTGCCCCTGCTTCCATTCACCCCCCCCACTTCCATTACCCCCTGCTCCTTCCATTCACCCCCATGCTTCCATTACCCCCCTGCACCTATTAACCCCTCCTGCTCCTTCCATTCACCCCATCCTGCCCCTCCTTCCATTCACCCCCATGCTTCCACTACCCCCTGCACCTATTAACCCCTCCTGCTCCTTCCATTCACCCCATCCTGCCCCTCGTTCCTTCCCCCCCCTGCGCTTCCATTCCACCACTGCTTCTTTCATTCACCCCATCCTGCCCCTCATTCCATTACCCTCCCTGCTTCCATTAACCCCCTCCCCATGCTTCCATTACACATACACCCCCACTTCCCTTAACCCCCCTGCTTCCATTAACCCCCCCCCCCCGCTCATTCCATTCACCCCATCCTGCCCCTCTTTCCATTCTCTCCCCCTGCGCTTTCATTACAACCCCCCCATTTCCATTAAACCCCCCCCCCTGCTTTCATTACAACCCCCTCCCCCTGCTTCCATTAACCCCCTGCTCCTATAATTTAGATAGATATGGGATAGATAAATAGATAGATATGAGATAGATAGGACATAGATCAGTGTTTTCCAACCAGGGTGTCTCCAGCTGTTGCAAAACTACAACTCCCAGCATGCCTGGATAGCCAAAGGCTGTCCTGGCATGCTGGGAGTTGTAGTCGTGCAACATGTAGGCACTTTTGTTGAGAAACACTGCAAACTTGCAAAGCCCTAACCCGCTCATCTTTATAAAGTTACCTACTGTTCACACAGCCCACGGCCCTCAACTCACCGGGGATGCAGTGTAATCCGAGACAGGGGCCACATGATGCCGGGGATGAAGAGGAGCTGAGGCAGTTGTTCCTCATGAAGTTATGGGGGATGAAGCCCAGCCTGATGCAGGGACAGGTCAGAGGGCTTGGAGCTGACATCCTGCCTGTGCGGGGGACGTCTACTCCCACCAGCCCCTCTGCTCGACAGATACACTAACGGGGGCCTCCCTCTCAAGGCCCGGGCCCAGCGTACAGATACCTCTATGCTATGCCATTGGCGGTGGGCCCCCTTACTTGCTGGGCCCTTGTGCAGTTGAACCTGCTGCACATATGGTTTGTCCGCCCCTGTCTGTAGTACATGCTATGCACATACCCCCACCTGTATAGGAATGTACACACATTGCTATACAGCTGGTTGACTGTAAGCAGAGGGTGGGGCTGAGTCACTGAGGCTGTTGTGGGATTTTGCGGGATTTTGCGGGACCAGCAGGCATAGCGCCTGACCACCTGCGCCCGCATGTTTTGGGTTGGGTCCCGGGGGTCCCAATCCCGGCCTCTAGTGTACATGTATGCCCTGCGCTTGGTTACTCTGCATGAATTATCAGCTAGGATCCACAGCTAATGCCAGATATCCCTGATCATGCTGATGTTTTAATATATGTCAATAAGACCCTCCCCTCATTTTCCTACAACATTTTTTTTTAAGTAGTAAAATAAAACCTACAAAATGAAGACAATGTGGAATTTTTACCGAAAAGTGCAATGCATAGAAACAAAAGCTCCCAAAAGTTGCAGAATTAGTTTTTGTTTTAGATTTCGCCCCTCAAATAGTTTGTTTGGGTTTTGTTTTTTGGGTGAAATAAATGATGTCCTTACACAGTACAATTGGTCCCACATAAAACAAGCCTCATAAGGGTCTGTAGGTGGCAAACTGAAAGAGTTATGGGTATTAGCAAGTGAAAAGGAAAAACTGAAATTGCAAAAAAATAAAAATGAAGGGGTTACACCACTCATGCCACGTGACACATCAGGATCTACTACCCTCCTCATTGACTCACATAACAAATCCACTAGATCCCCCCACAACAGCTGGAGAGCCAGGTTGGGGAACACTGCTTTGGGTTATGTATACTGGGTATTTGTGCTTTATGTAACACCGCTATGTGTTCACTTCTTGTCATATAGACAAGAATATTGGCAGAATGATGTGGTCACTGGGCGGTATGCCTATTACGCACAGTATGCCAGAATAATATGTAGCTACTGTACATTGTTGGACTATTTGGCGGTCACATTACTCTTTTGGTTGTCGGGCCCCACACTGCAGATCTTTATCTTCCTTTTTCTCTGATTTTAGTTACTCCCACAACCACACCACCTTCCTGCAGCTCAGCGATTATTTCTGGACAGTGAACAAGTCCTTGTACAGTTTGCCATACGGCACCAAAGGAAGCGGTAAGTTACCGGGGTGGTTTATAAACTGACTGGGGACGCCTCTTTAAGTGACAGCACAGGGATGCAACAAATACTCATGAGTGCCCTACACTTCCCCATTCCCAACTGTGGTGTCAGACGGGGTAATGTGTGTATTAACCTCTTTGTGACGCCAGGGCGTGGTTGACCTATACACCACCCGAGGTAGACCAGCTTCACCTGTGCCAGGCACGTGGCAAATAATCACTCTGACCCAAGGTTATGGTTAACTGGTATGCTTTATTGAGGTAGACAAGGTGTTAAAGTCCATACAGCTCAGATAGGCACTAAGGAGATGCAGGGTGAACTTAGGGAAGCTTATCGGCTTGCTGGGACTTGTAGTTGCAATTGCATAGACTGATGCAACCACGCTTGAATTTAGTAATTGACAGACTTGACTGACTACTTGGACTGGACTAGACTTCAGAAGAATCCCCACTATGTTTAGGTCCTACCGTTGGCTTTGACTTTCCCCCCACGGTGCAGGGGTTAACTTGAAGTAGATGCATGGTTGCTGGACCAGGCCTTATGCCTCCTTCCGGAACACTCCACAGACTCCTCTTCACTGTACCTCAGCTACAAAAGAGTGAGCTGGGTACTGTAGTCCTCCCATTCACTGTATTACTCTGGTTGCCGTCTTTGAACCCTCTCCAGCTCCACTATATCTTTCTTGTACACTGGTGCCCAGTACTGTACACAGTATTCTATGTGTGGTCTGACCAGTACTGTACACATTATTCTATGTGTGGTCTGACCAGTACTGTACACAGTATTCTATGTGTGGTCTGACCAGTACTGTACACAGTATTCTATGTGTGGTCTGACCAGTACTGTACACAGTATTCTTTGTGTGGTCTGACCAGTACTGTACACAGTATTCTATGTGTGGTCTGACCAGTACTGTACACAGTATTCCATGTGTGCTCTGACCAGTACTGTACACAGTATTCTATGTGTGGTCTGACCAGTACTGTACACAGTATTCTTTGTGTGCTCTGACTAGTGATTTGTACAGCGGTAGAATTATTTCCTTGTCATGGACATCTATGCCCATATTGATGCACCCCATGATTTTATTTGCCTTGGCAGCAGCTGCCCGACACTGGTCACTACAGCTAAATTTACTGTTAACCAAGACTCCCAAGTCCTTTTCCATGTCAGTCAACCCAAGTGTTCTCCTATTTAATACATAACCCCAGCCTGGATTTTTCCTCCCCATGTGCATTACCTTACATTTATCATTGTTGATCCTCACCTGCCACTTCTCAACCCAAACCTCCAACCTATCCAGATCCATTTGCAACAGTGCACTGTCCTCTATAGTGTTATCTACTATATACAGTGCACTGTCCTCTATAGTGTTTAACTCTTTACAGAGTTTAGTATCATCTGCAAATATTGCTACTTTACTTTTCAACCCCTCTACAAGGTCATTAATGAATATATTAAATAGAAAATGACCCAAGACTGACCCCTGTGGTCCCCACTAGTAACAGTCACCCAATCAGAATAAGTACCATTAATAACCACCCTCTGTTTCCTATCACTGAGCCAGTTACTTACCCACTTGCACACTGTTACTGTTTTTTTCCCACCATGTAATGTAGTATTTGAGTAACCCTCTTCTGTGGTCTCTGTATAGCAGTATTATGCAGGGCCTGTATGGTCCTGTCACCATATACAGATGGTATTCGGTTATTACTATTGGACATTAGGCAGTGAAGTTTCTTTAAAGGACAACTACAGCGCAATATACACTTATCCCCTATCTACAAGATAGGGGATAAGTGTTTGATCGCGGGGGGTCCGACCGCTGGGACCCCCCACGATCTCCTGTATGGGGCCGCGGCTGTGCCGTGGCTCTCCCGTGCAGAGGGCGTGCCTGCCGCAGCATGACGTTGAGAGCGGCACACCTCCTCCATGCATCTCTATGAACTGTATGGGGATGGGGAGGAGACGGGGCGTCACCGTCGACCTCTAGGTCATTGGTCAACGCTACGCACCTTAGCGCTCACTATGAGCGCTAATGGCGGCGCCCCGTTAGGGAGATCTCGGGGGGTCCCAGCGGTCGGACCCCCTGCGATCAAACACTTATACCCTATCTTGTAGATAGGGGATAAGTGTATATTGCGCTGCAGTTGTCCTTTAAGGCTGAGTTCACATCATGTTTTTAACATCCGACTAGTTAATACAATGTGTTACCCCAAAATCACCCACAATCGTATTTCTAGTGGTATTTATTGGCTAGTTTTCGTCTATTTACTTCAGTTTCCATCAGATTTTTGGTTGGGTGAAATATCGTGGTTAACCACATTTTTTGTGACTTAATTTAAAATCATGAAGTTGCATCTGATTCTCATAATATTAATGTCTATATAAATCAGATGAAATCATATAACTAAATGATTTCATCAATTTACAACATTTTTCACGTACACATGCGCAGTAGATTCAGAATAGTCTAGTTAGATCCAGAGGGATATGATTTTTAGAGTCATCCGATTTTACTTTTTGTATTTGATTTGATCAGATTTTACAGATGTGATCACGTTTTATCCGATTTTACAATTTAATTGTGATGTGAACCAAGCGTAACTACAAATCCCACATACAACATATACAGTACGTAATCATTGTATGCGATGTACCGCATCTTCCTAATCTCTGATATATATTGATTCGGTTATCTCTTTCTAGAGTTGGAGATAATGCAGGCCCTGGCACTCACCCAACATTACCACCTACCGCAGGAGATCGAGAGGTAAAGGCCTAGCGTGCTGCAGGACAATGTGTTCTGTACAATCTCTGTGCAGCAGACTATGTTGGTGCTATATGAATTAATATACCCAGACCGGAAATGCTGTCGATTTTTTGTGTAGATTTGTACATGGAAAATCTGCAATAAATTGGAGTCCATTCACACAAAAAAATATTCTGCTAGAAATTTGTCTTTATTGAATTTCTATAGTGGAGCCGTAAAGTTCTGCGTGGAGCAGAAATGATTGGATTTGGCGTTTACAACCACAGCAATTTGTGCGTTAGTGTTGTCCCAAAGACTAGCACAGCCGGCATTCTGAACAAAAATGTTCAAAATGCTGGCGTTCCGGGCCACGCAATCGGACATCTTATCCCCTATCCAAAGGATAAGATATCTAGAGGCAGAGTGGTGAAATCTCCCAGCTTTTCCATAGACTTCGATTAAACACATTATTAGTTTAAAAGGCGCTTTTTATTTATTTTTTTTTACTATTTTTTTTAATTTTATGGCCATTTTTATGCTTTGATTTTTCATTGTATGAACTCATCCTAACTCAGCAGCCACATGTAACCCGATGCTGATATCGTGAATTTTGTCCAGTCTTTGTTGCCCCCTAGTGGCCAGTTTGAGAAATGGCTCCAAGAGGTGCTGGCGCATGAAATACAAATAAAATTCAATTTATTATTGGTCATTCTTCTGCAACACAATGCAGCTCTCCAAAGTAGATTTATTAACAATGTCATAAAACGCTTTTATTAAAATAATATTTCACATGACTAGCTAGATTGTGCTTTCCATAAGGCTATGTTCACACAGCAAAATTAATTTTAATGGGATTCCACTGTCCCATTCCCACAGCGGAATTAATTTCAATGCATGATGAAAAAGTTGTCAGTGCATGAGGATGTGGTGACACGGGGGTGCAAGGTAAACTTGTCAATTTGTGACGCTAGGGCACCGTTAGCCTGAGGTGGAGACAGCTTCTCCTGGGCCAGACACGAGGGGGGTCGTTGTAAGAAACACATTAACATCGGGTTACAGATGACTATCTTTTACTGAGCAGGTGCAGATGGTATTACATACAGTACGGAGCAGATTAGAAGGGGTGCAGTGTAACCCTTGGGAGCCCTATTGCCTTGTTGGGACTTATGGTGCTTTTATTACCGCCTGGAGTTCTATAGGCTTGAGATTTGAAGATATCCCACGCTGACAAGGGTTCTGACAAGGTCCAATTACTAAGACCATCAGGGTTTGACTCACCACTGTACGGGGAACGTTTGCAGAATGGCAGGGCTGACTTGATTTAGAGTTTTTTCTCATGCTTCCCTCTGAATTCACCACACACGTCTTCCACCTCCTTTCCACACTGTAGCTCAGACTAGACCTAAACCAGAACTGGGGCAACCCCCCTCCCCCTACACTATATACTGGACAATTTAGGGGTTTCCATTGGCAGACAGGGTCACCTGGTTACTACTGCAGATCTCGCTTAAAGGTACAGTACATAAATAACATAATGAATACAGCAAATATAATAAATAGAGATGAGCGAAGTAACAGTACTTCGATTCTGCACGAACTTCTCGGCTCGGCGGTTGATGACTTTAGCCTGCATAAATTAGTTCAGCTTTCAGGTGCTCTGGTGGCTGGAGACTTTTCTAGGACTGTATCCACCTTTTCCAGCCCACCAGAGCACCGGAAAGCTGAACTAATTTATGCATGATAAAGTCAGCAACCGCTGAGCCGAGAAGTTTGTGCAGAATTGAATTACTGTAACTTCGCTCATCTCTAATAATAAAGTGCATAACCATAATAAACATCACAACAGTGGGCCCAACACATGTGCAGCAGGCCTGCCCGAGAGGATCCGCAGCCCACAGGACAGCCTTTGGTGCTGGGACACCACAATAGGAGTTGTAGTTTTTGCTACAGCTCTGGTGTACAGGGTCTTATACTGAACTCCCTCACATCAGAGGATGTGCACACAGCAGACATATACAGTGATCCCTCAACTTACAATGGCCTCAACATACAATAGTTTCAACATACAATGGTCTTTTCTGGACCATTGTAACTTGAAACCAGACTCAACATACAATTACGGACAATCCAGATCTGTGAAACGTGTCCCAACTGGAGGAACTGACCAATCAGAATGGGCATTTTACTGGTAAATCACCTGTATTACTGAAGTACAAGCACTGACTGGTGTCTGGTAGCGCCCCCTACAGTACAGGGAGGAACTACAAGTTCCGTACTACTCCTTACCTGTGCCAGGGTTAGTTGCTCCTTTGGACACCAAGTAAGGGCGGCTCCATTTGGGACACTGTGTGTACTGTATAGGACCCTGAAGAAGCTCCTCTCCTCTACATAAACCATTGTTTCCCAACCAGGGTGCCTCCAGCTGTTGCAAAACTACAACTCCCAGTAGGCCCGGACAGCCATTGGCTGTCCGGGCCTGCTGGGAGTTGTAGTTTTGCAACAGCTGGAGGCACCCTGGATGGGAAACACTGACGTATACAGTGATTTATAGCTCCCAGCAGATCTTTATTACTTTTATATCTAAGGATTTGCTTTATCTGTATTAGTTATCTACTTATTTTTCTTTAATTCTCACTTTTTCCTATTTTTTGGATGACATTTTGGTGGCTTCAGAACCAATTACCAGGTTTCCATAGAGTTCCGGTCTCAACATACAATGGTTTCAACATACAATGGTCGTCCCGGAACCAATTAATATTGTAACTTGAGGGACCACTGTACATAGAAATACAATGTGACCCGATAATCCATATTCTACATTCATGTCCGCTTTCTGTTAATCTGCTCCTGTCTGTATTCAGGCTGGAGTGTCGTCGCTGTGTTGTAGTCGGGAATGGAAATCGCCTCAAAAACAGTTCCTTGGGGGAGATCATCGACAGATACAACATAGTCATCAGGTGAGCCCATATTTATAGGGAGACACTTCCTATCTGTTGTTGTATTATAGTCAGTAAACTGTCCTGTCATTGGTCAGCAGTCTGAAGATCGTTGTGCACGCCCAGGATGTGCTCTGCCCATTACTCGGCCATGTCCTTAGACTTATATGGGCTCCACCGACATATGGACCACAATGGCCCTCATTGCAAAATCGACATGCTTTGTCTGGATGTGCACCAGATTCTGTGCCAGAATTTGCGCCAGATTTGAAAACCCCGAAAAAGGGGCGTGGTCACCGAAAAGAGGCGTGTTCCCGACATTTTCACACAAAAAAAAAAACATCATATTTGCTAAGGTTTCCACAGAAAATGTGGTGGATTTGAGCTGAGGAAAACCCAACAGATCAGAACATGTGTAAAAAAAGCAAAATATAGGGAAAGTGCAAAATGTAGGGAAACCTTAGTAAATACCATGGAAAATAAATTGTGGGGAATTAAATAGACATGTGCAATTCGGTTCGGAACGAATGACAAATTTACCGAATTTTGCATTTTCGTGCATTCGGGCCGTTCCGAATGCACAAATTTTTTTTGAATATTTCCGAATAGCAACGATAAAACGAATGGCAACATAACGAATGTATTCGTTATTCTCCGAATGCATGCGGTAAAAAAAACGAAAGTAAAGAATTGGATAATTGCCGTGTAGAACGCTTAGGACACCAAACATTCTACACTGCAATTATCCAATTAAGTCTGAGGTTTTATGAATGAAAAATGTTCCCACGGCAATTACTATGCATGTCATTGACCTGGTAACCCATTTCTGACAAAAGCCAGAGGAATTTGAAAATTAATTAAAAATCATTGCGCGAATGCGTGTTTGCGCCAAAGTGTGCCTCCAGCTGTTGCAAATCTACAACTCCCAGCAGGCCCAGACAGCCGCATGTTGGGTGGGTGTTGTAGTTTTGCAACAGTTTGATCGATGCGTTTGATTGTCCGGTGATTTAAGTATAATATCATGTTATATATAAATCAGCCGACAATCAAACGCATCGATCAAACACATCAATCATTCATACAGCATTCATTCAACATTACATTATGTATTAATATAAATCACATAAAATCATATTATCTTATCTGTCTTCCAATGTTCCAATCTCTGCGGCTGCCCTCTTTTCCTGCACACACTCCCGATAATGGTCCCCTGCTTAAAAAAGATTTACCCGAATACTGAATGTATACGAAAAATCAAACCCACCCGAATACGAATGTATCCGAAAAAAAATCAAACACAGACACCCGAATACCGAATGTATACGAAAAAATGAGCCCCCCAAACACCCGAATAACGAATGTATCCGAAAAAATGAGCCCCCCAAACACCCGAATAACGAATGTATCCGAAAAAATGAGCCCCCCCAAACACCCAAATAATGAATGTATCCGAAAAAACGAGCCCCCCAGACACCCGAATACCGAATGTATCCGAAAAAATGAGCCCCCCGGACACCCGAATACTGAATGTATCCGAAAATAAATGAAACCTGGACACCCGAATACTGAATGTATCTGAAAATCAAAACTGAAAATATTACTGAACCGAAAATTTTATAAAAAAGGAAAAAAAAGGAAAATTTTTCTTCTGCACATGTCTAGAATTAAAACCCACAAAGAAATCTGCACAACACTCTTAGTAAATAAGGGCCAATGTGGGGGAGTTATCAAAACCTGTGTAGATGAAGAGTGCTGCAGACTGACAAAAATGTTGGTTTTCACAAAGTTTACTGCAAGTGACAAAATTAGGGATCGGTATCAGGACCGATACTGGACATTTACACAAATACATGTACTCGTGCCCATGTCCCTGATCCCTAATCCGATACTTGCTGGCGCAGCACTATGGAGGTGCAGTAAGCTTTCTAAGCCGCATGACACTTGTCAGGAATCCCCTGGCCAGCGAGCACTCCCGGTGTAGTCCGGAGCAGCGCCTGATCTCTGCCCTGGCACAGGCGGCGTGACATCACCACGCCTGCACCAAAGCAGAGGACAAAGGATGCAAGAGGTGAGTCCCTGAGGTCTGACTCTCATTGATCACCATGTTATCCCCTATCCTATGGATAGGCAGGTAATCTCCATGTCCCACCCACCATATTCTAAAATAACACGTACCTGTCATCCAGCTTTCCCAGTCTGCTGTAGAGACTATGGGGGAGATTTAGTAAAACCTGTGCAGAGGTAGAGTGGTGTAATTGCCCATAGCAACCAATCACATCGCTTCTTTCATTTTTAAAGAGGCCTGGGAAAAATGAATGAAGCCATATGACAGTACACAGTGCCCTGTGAGAAGTCCAAAAATTTAGATAAAATAAAAAGTTTTTTTTTTGTTTTTATATAAAAAAAAAAAAAAAAAAAACTTTCCCTAATAAAACCTGAAAACACCCCCTTTTCTCATAAAAAAATACTCGTACTTGGTCTTAAAAAAATGGTATTGGGACGTCCCTAGACAAAATTAAAATTTCTATTACAATTTTGAACTAAATTTATTTTCGATATTTGATGTTATTTTCTTTATACATGACATACACATCATTCATACCATTTCTCTCCATGATTTTCGTCACAGATTGAACAATGCCCCGGTCCATAATTATGAGAAGGATGTGGGCACAAAGACGACAATGCGCTTGTTTTACCCAGAATCTGCTTTCTTTGACCTGAGGTTGGACGCTAATCCGGAGACTCTGATGGTGCTGGTCCCATACAAGAGACTGGACCTGCAATGGCTAAAAACAATTCTGAATAATGAGAAGAGGGTGAGTTATGATACCCCGATAACCCTGAAGGGCCCCACCATTGGTCTGATGCATGGATGCCGGGTGAGTGCCGTATAAGGGGTAACATCAAAGCAGATGCTCATACAGGACACATCTTCACTGACCTGCGAGTTGGGCACAAGAGATGTAGTTATTGGGGGGGGGGTCTTATCTGATTAGAGTCAGTTACTTAGCTTGGCTTCTCTCAGCCACAACTCTTCTCTTCAGTGTTGGGCCCCCCAGTCAACTTTGGCTTCTCCCTTTTCGAGCATCATCTCTACCTATTTATGACTTTCTTCACAGAGCCGTATTTGCTGCTATGGCACCTTGTGAGGGCGGCACCTGCTCACGGTATAGAACCTGCCTGTGTGTAAGGCAGATGGGTATTTTTGGGATTGGAGGTTGGGCTGTATTTTAAGGGCCTCATTGCCTCACTGGCGGGCAAAGTGATGCTGATCATAGTCAATAAGTGTGTATATGTATATACAGTGGTCCCTCAACATACGATGGTAATCCGTTCCAAATGAACCATCGTTTGTTGAAACCATCGCATGTTGAGGGATCCGTGCAATGTAAAGTATAGGACAGTGGTCTACAACCTGCGGACCTCCAGATGTTGCGAAACTACAACACCCAGCATGCCCGGACAGCCAACGGCTGTCCGGGCATGCTGGGTGTTGTAGTTTCGCAACATCTGGAGGTCCGCAGGTTGTAGACCACTGTTAGACAAAGTTGTACTCACCTGTCCCCGTCGCTCCGGACCGTCACCGCTCGTCACCGCTGCCCGGGATGTCGTCTTCCATCGCTGTCGCCGCGTCCCCGAGGTGTCCCCGACGCTCCAGTAAGGCCTCTGCTTCCCCGGCATCCTCGCTCTCCGTCGCTACCCACGCCGCTCCTATTGGATGACGGGACGGCGTGCGCAGCGACGTGATGACGACGATGGAGAGCGCCGACGATGCAGGGGATCCGGAATAGGACGCGCCGGAGCCCCGAGGACAGGTAAGTGATCGTCAGCGGACCACACGGGGCACCGTAAACAGCTATCCGGTGGCAGCTGAAGAAGTCTGCGCTGCCGGATAGCCGTTTATGCGATGGCCCCGACATACAAAAGCATCGTATGTTGATGCTGCCTCTGAGAGGCCATCGTATGTTGAAATGATCGTATGTCAGGGCCATCGTAGGTCTAGGGGTCACTGTATATTGCTATGTATGTATATTGCTTGTGTGAGTATATGTTTGTTGTGGGTGTGCTTATGTGTGTTCCGGAATGTAGTCAATGCATATGTATAGTGTGTTCAGGGCTGGTGCAGGGATTTTTGCCACCCTAGGCAAAAGCTTATTCTGCTGTCCCCTTGGTGGATACACACACACACATATATATGATTTTTTTTGTATACATTACAGTGTACCTGTTATTTAAAGGGGTACTCAACTGGTTCTTAAAGTTAAACAGATATGTAAATTACTTCTATTAAAAAAAATCTTAATCCTTCCAGTATTTATCAGCTGCTGTATACTACAGAGGAAGTTGTGAAGTTCTTTTCAGTCTGACCCCAGTGCTCTCTGCTGCCACCTCTGTCCGTCCAGAGTACAAGCAAATCCCCATAGCAAACATCTCCTGCTCTGGACACTTCCTGACATGGGCAGAGGTGTCAGCAGAGAGCACTGTGGTCAGACTGGAAATAACTACACAACTTCCTCTACCCCTTTAACCTGTTGGGGACGGAGGGTGTACCTGTACGCCCTCAGCCCGCTCCCTGTCTATAACGCTGCCCCATGCCCCCTCCCATAGACTTACATTAAGGGGGCATGGCGTGACATCACGAGGGGGCGTGGTCGACCCCCGCAGTGCACACAGCGTTCGGAACTAAATGCTCAGAATGCTGGCCAGTGGAGTACCCCTTTAATATCCCAATATGGCAATAGTGGCCATAACTTTCTCTACACAGTGGTGTCCCTTTAACATCAATAGGGCCTTCTCATTGCCTTATACATTGATAGTGCCACTTTTGACCCCCAAACATTCATAGTGTCCCCACACAGTGGAGATGTCTCCAAACAAAAAACAAAAAGCTATATTTACAGAACCCCTCTAAACAAGGCAGGCCCGTCTGTCGGCTGCCGCCAGTCTAGCCAGTGGCATGTCGAGTTATGTAGGTATCATTTCTGCAGCTCCCGGTCTGTCACAGTATTCAACTGCATCCACGTCTTGAAGGCAAGGATATATTAGAGAGTAACTCAAGTGGGCCCCACCCCAAGTTGCAGAAAGTATTAAGGAACGGACCTTTATGTGATGGCGGTCCCT